>NC_084670.1:907500-1079869 GCF_028389875.1 Rhea pennata | reverse complement strand
AAGTTTTCATAAATTTTATCGTAAGCACTTGCATGAAGACTTACTATAAGAAAACATCAATTCTTATTCTTTCATCCTCTTATTCTTCCCATTTTAGTTGGAAAGATGAAGCAACTTGTAACTTAATAACCAAGCACAACCAAACCCACAAATTTGAAAAAGACAGTTAATTGCAGGAATGATTTTCTGAAAAAATTCCAGCTTGAAGCGTGGTTCTTAGGAATAAGGCATACATTTAAACCCCTTGTGACCTAAGAGAGGGGAGCTGCCGTAGCAGCCGGCAGCGTTCCTAGCAGGCCGGCCGGCCGCAGAGCTCACGCGTAGAAGTCAGCCCAAACGCAGCAGTGAACAAAATCTCTATATTCCTCTAAATGCTTTTAAATGACAGATGAAAAAGTTTTCAAGAAAATTAGGAAAAATTAATACCACAAAAAGGATTTTTCTGCAACAAAATGATTTAATAGAACATATAACACCATACAATCCATTATAAAAAAGATAATTAGAATTTAGAATATTAGAATATTCTAATTCTAATTATTAGTTTATTAGAATTTTAAATTCATATCATTTGTCAACACTCAAAAAACCCCTCCATTCTTATACACAGTCTTTTTCCAGAATGGACTAGAATTGCCACACACGAGAGATTATTACATTCCCCTCTGCTCAGCCCTGGGGAGGCCACACCCGGGGCGCTGGGCCCAGCGCTGGGCTCCCGGGACACAGCGCCAAGGACCTGCGGGAGCGAGTCCAGTAAAGGACCATGAAGATGGTGAAGGGGCTGGAGCCTCCGGCATACGATGAGAGGTTGCAAGAGCTGGGACTGCTCAGCCTGCAGAAGAGATGGCTCCAGAGGATCTCAGCAGGGCACAGAAATACCTGATGGGGGTGAAGAGGAGGGAGCCAGAGTCGTCTTCGTGGTGCCCAGTGTCAGCACAAGAGGCAAAAGGCACAAACGACTGTAAATTCTGTCTGAATGAGACTTTTTGCTGTGAGGGTGGTGAACACTGGAACAGGTCACCAGAGAGGCCGTAGTGTCTCCAGCCTTGGAGACAGTCAAACCCAACCAGACAAGGTCCTGGGCAACCTGCTCTAGGTGATGCTGCTTGAGCAGGGGGCTGAACCTGGCGATCTCCAGAGCTCCCTGCCAACCCCAGCTACTCTGTGATTCTTGTATTATCTTGCAGCATTTATGACTGCCTATCCAAGACGGTAATGAGTAAACAGAAACCATTAACTCTGTCATAGGAGAATTATTGTTGATACTGTCATCAAACCGAAGTAGATGAACAAGAGTAGATCATCAGCAGGCATTTAAATTTGTATGCATTTTGTTGAGTTTAAAGTAAATCTTGAATTGCAGTATTTTAAGGGCATAGAAAGCAATGGGTTTCATAGAAGAAATCTTTCATGAAATTCTGCAAGTGCTCTCTTCCCAAATTCCCACCTTGAGGCAAATGCAAATGAGATTACTCTTTGCCAAGTAGATTCCTTGACTGCAAATATAAGAGGAAGCTGCAAATTTACAGTTTTAATTTATTTTCAATAGTCATAAATCATGAGGCTGTGAAATAAAGGAGGAAGGCACAAATTCTGAAATAGCAAAAAGGAAAGAAACAAACATGATACATGAAGTGAGATATGCTTGCAAAATGTTCTGAAATTAAATCCAAGTAAGAAATGCTCACTGGAATGCAATGAAATGCTGGAATTGGAGCAAGTTCCACCCTCCCTACTGAACTGGAATAAAAGTGCAGAATTTTTTAAACCATATTCATATATGGCTAATTGCCCACATGCTGGGAACATTTAGCACTCCTAAATATAAACTCCTCTGGTTTGGGGTTGTATTGCTCCCCCAGTCTCGATCCATTGCATCTCATCTCCTAATGGCTGCTGAAAAAAGTTAAGGAAGGGAAGTGAAAGTGTTCACATTTCTGGAGCATTTAACAGGTAACGCAGCAGGCAGCTCACAGGTGACTAACCCTGGCTAAACGCGCGACCCGAGAGGGCGAGCCCGTCTCGGGCGACGATGCAGGTGGCAGCCCTGCTTCATCGCCGGCACTGGGGCAACTCAGCCCATGGGGCTGAGCAGGGAACACGTGGAAGAGACACGCCGGCGAGAGCCTCTCCGGTGCTGGGAGATGGTGCGGGCTGCAGGGCTTCTCGTCAGCTCGCTCCGAGAACCAGCAAGAGCCACCTCCCCACCAGGACTCAGCCCAGCTACGTGTGGACAGAGGGGCTGGATTTGGCGAGCAGCGGGATGAGCAGTGGGGCGAGCAGCGGGGCGAGCAGTGGGGCACGGGGTGAGCAGCGGGACGAGCAGCGGGACGAGCAGCGGGGCACGCGGCACCGGCTGGGGTAGGACGCGCTCCTCCCCGCCGGCAAGGCTCTCCTCCTCGCTTGTGAGTGCACCAAAACCGCAGCCAGCTCTTTATATGCCTCTCCACACAGACTCCTATTTTTGTCGAGCTGGACCCCCCCATTTAAACCAAAATCTCTCCCCCCCCCAATATTAAACAAAGGTAACGCATCGATTTTTTTCATAAATGTCACAAACGTAAATTATAAAATGAACCCAATATTTAGTGGCTTGTAAAATGCCTCCAAAATAAACATGATTTTTAGAGTATTTTTAATAAAGTTTTTAAAATCATTAGCTTACATAACATAAGGAAACAGACAACCCTGTGCTACTGTGGCACAGATCTTTACTTACGTGGCAATCAGTCAGCAACTGGGACAACTAAGAATATTTTTTCTTTTTTTTGCATGTACATGATTAGAGCTTTAACAGCAGTTTGATTGACGAGCACTGCTTAAAGGTGCCCACCTATCGCTTATTAAACATACTTTGTCTTGTGTGCAGAAGAAGTATCAGCACACTGGTTGTGATAAAATAAATTATGGGTGTGCTGTGAAGAAAAATGGATATATCTTGATTCATCATTTATTTCCAATTTATGTCAATGCAAGAGTACAAGGAAAAACCTCATAAAAAGTAGTGCCTTCATAAGCTTTTGATTAATCTCTTTCCTCTTATTTCTTTCATATCATTAGCAGTCATTTCTATAAACTAATTTAATATCCTCTATATTTTCACTAGAAATTTATTATCATGTATTATCTGTTATCAACGATCAATTTATTTTGGACCAACTTGAGTAGCATTCTTAAAATACAGGAAAAAAATGACCTGCATTGCCGTAGAAATATGATAATCCAGAAATGAAAGGAGAAACCAAATTAAAAAATTGTAAGCAACTAAACTGCTTCTTTTGTATTTCTATCAACAATATTCTTGAATCAAAGTGATATAAAAGGTTTACCTAAAAGCAAATGCTGGTGAGCTAAAGGCTGATACAATGGTATTCTCATTTACGAGATCCCTTCTAAATTACTTGCTGCAGTAAAGAAATACTGCCCTTTACCAAGAGCCTCTTTTACATCTTTTCAGAGCAGACACTAATTATTGTTCTTCATTCAATATTGCAGCAAATGGTAGCGTCAGCTGGGCTCTCAGCTTAACCCTTAACGGCGACGAGGTGAGTTGAGAGAAATGCTGGAAACCGGGAGATGAGGCCCTCTTTCATCCCTGCCTCTGGTGAGCTCATCCCCTTCCCTGCGCGAGTAGCAGCAATAACTTCCCCCAGGCTGGCAGCAATGTCGTTCCCTGTTACACAGCAAACAGCTCACGTTTTAGACCGGTGTGTGCTGGGGAGCACTGCCGAGACGTCGTCGTTACTTCACCTCCTTACACGTCCCCCAGCCGGGCAGCAGCGGGGAAGCGAGGCTGGCGGCCGGGGTGCGGGCGAGCGCGGGCGCTGCGGGCGGCGACCCTCGCCGTCCTCAGCCTGGCGCACCGACGCGGGGGCTCGGCCCGGGCCGGCCCCGAGCACCCTCCCGGGGCGGCGCGGCGCGGCGCGGCGCGGCACGGCGCGGCGCAGCGCGGCACAGCGCGCCCTCCAGCCGAGAAGCCTCAGCTCCAGCACCTTGCGCCAAAGCCGCCGAAGTTGGTCCGGGAGGGAAACCTGGCGCGGGGCGGGGGGGAGCAGCCTGGAAGAGGGATTAAAATAAGCTGCTTTCTTCCGTCGGCAACAACCAGCCCCAGAGACGCAGCGGGGGATGCTGTTCGTCTGGGTGACCTCAGTTTGCCGACGGCTTGCAGTCCTCTGCAGCAGCACGACCTGGCAGGGGAAACGCTCACCCGCGAGCCAGGCAGCTCTGCCTCTGCTCGCAGCGCAAGTGGTGCCGCCTCTCAAAGGCAGCCGTCTACCTGAACTGCAGTAAGACTTCGTGGAGGCGCAGGAGACCTGGCAGACGTTCAGCAAGGGCAGCTGTGAGCAGCTCCGTGAGCCTGCCCCGCTGCCGCGCGACGTCCCCTGCTCGGCCGCTTCCCAGCGCGCCGAGGAGCCGCGGCGGGCCGCGCTCCCGCGGCTCTGCCCAGTTCCTTGGCTCCTTAAAATATTTTATCTGTGTCCAGCAGGCATACCTGGCATAACCTAATGCATTCGGATTCACTGAAGTCTACCTAAAAAGAATGAGGCCAGCGTATGGGAAGGGAACGAGAAGCGATGTTGATACTTAGGAGAGAGGACTCCGAACTCCAGCCCTGTTGAAGTTGGTGAGAGCTTTGCCAAAAGCAAGGACTTCTCTCTGCATCACTAAAATAAAACCACACTGTGCTTCGCCTTGGTCTTGAAAGGAGGGAGGACACGGAGGTCAGCGAGGTGCAGAGGGAGCACCCGCGACGCCCGCGCCCTGCCCGCCAGCCCCGAAGAGCGCCCGCGAGAGCCCGCTGCGCCCCAGCCACGCGGGCTGGGGCCTCCACTACGCCGACGCTGGCTCTTGGCCTTGGCTCGCCCTGGCGGCTGCTCCCTCCACCCCGCGCGCCGCTCTCCGAGGGTCGAACCCCAACCCCACCTCTCTGAACAACCACGGCGGCGAAAGCGAAGCGGGAGCTGCGCCGGGGCCGGCCGGGTCGCCGGGCTAGAGGGGGCACGGCTGAGGGGGCACCTGCTGCCGCTGCAGCACTGCTCTCAGGCACACCTTTATATGCCAAAAAGCACCAAAACTTTGTATGCCAAAAGCCAAATGCCTAACATGCACTTTGAATAAATTTATCAATTCAGAGAGTATCGCTGCATAGAACTTCAAGTAATGAGAATTCAGTCAACAGGGCTAAATTTCTAACTAAGATTAATTGGCAAAGATTAATAGAGATTATAAATTGCAGAACTGCAGTTGATCTTGACTTAGAATAGGCAAACATTTACCAAGAACTACCCAGATTAAATCCATTTTTCATGAACATTTCAATAAAATTTAGAAAGTTTAACAAAAAGTCTACTAAAGGATCGGAGGCAGACGCCTTCCATTACTACACGTACTGATTTTGGGGGCCATTTTATCCTGTTGTACTAATATCTCTGCCCTGTGTGTTTAAAGTGGTGCTTACGCTCTCCGCTGTTCTTCAGCGACGGAACGTAACAGAGCCCAGCGAAGTAACACCCGTGAGAGACGGGGCGCAGAGCTGACACAAGCACGACTGCCCGGGGGAGGACGCAGCTCCTGGGCTTCCAGCGCCGCCGCGCTGCCGTCACGGCGACGTCGGCCGCAGCCCCAAAGTCATCTGGCAGGCAAATGGCAGCTGAAAACCTTTAGCCCCGAACTAGAGCCCGCTCTGTGAAAGGTATTTGCTCAGAATGAAGGGCTGATGGGCAAAATTTGTTACGATGCTGAAAGTTCTTTCAAAGACGAACATGACAGCTTTCTTTTTTCCAAGTAAATCGAAGGATCTTCATCTCCTACCCGCAGTTATTTTGTCATGCAACCATTTTTCCATCAATGAAGAAGCAGCCTCTCTGCAGATAATCATTCTTCAATTTCTGATGCCATAGATTTTCCCTATTTTCTGTGACTCATATTGTTCACTTGGTAAATGCAGAGAGAAGGGAGAGGACCTGCACTTGTTCTTTCTGCAGCCCTTTCATCACTCCCCTACATTTTTTCATTACTGTACTCAATTTATCACTGAGAAAATACAGAAATAGAAAAGCTATATTCTGTGCCTTGAGATGTATTTGTTATCACCAGTTTGATGCTTTGTAAAGAAGAAGAAATGTGGAAAACAAAATTGCCATTTCTGTTAATTGGTTTGCAAAAATCTAGTTTTAAATCAGAAAAAGCTCACTGAAACAAAAATTCTGTAGTATTTTATTTTTTGTTCAAAGCTTTCTCTCTTTTTTTCCTTCAGTGGCAGGTTTACGAGCCATTCATGGGAACACTGAAACTGCCAGACCACGGGCTCCTCAGGTCCCACGTCCCACCTCTGACAGCTCCTTGCTTCCAGCAAAGGGAACGAAGCCCCATAAACAAGCCCAGCCTGGTGCGCTGGCTACACAAACACGTGTCCCTGATCCTCGGCAATAACTCCTTTTCTCACTGGGAAAGTTACGCCAATAATTACAATGACTACGGATCTCTGCTTTATAAGGCCTCCCTTAAATACTGCTTAGTTCTTCAATTTAATAATCCTGTGAAAGAGATGTTCATTTTTTACTGAATATATTTTCCTATAATGCCAGCACTATTTTTAACCACAAACTTCAAATTTCAAACCACAAAATTCACCTGTAATTAGCAAGCTAAGAATAATTAGGCAGTTTTGTTGGCTCTCTGATTCTTCTCCTCACTTTTCTAAGCACAACCTAAAACTGTGGTTAAAATGAAAAGCAAAGCAATTGTGCTACAAAAAGCTCCTGCCACGAATGCCACTGTGATGGGAGGGTGCGGTGCTGTGTCTTTCCGGTTTGAAGAACGGAGATAAAAGGCAATTAGTCACAGAGTGGTAGGGTTGGAAGGGACCTCGGGAGATCACCTAGTCCAGCCCCCGCACAGCCCACACAGGGACTGAACCCGCGGCCTTGGCATTAGCAGCCCCATGCTCCAAGCAGCCGAGCTCAAGAACATGCCTCTGCGCCCCGTTAATTCCTCCGAGGGTTCGTTAGCCAGAGCGCACGCATGCCTCGTGCGGGCCCTCGTGCTCCAACACTTGCGGAGTTCAGAGTCCCTGTTCGTCGCAAACCAGGACTGGCAGCGTGGGGAGGGAAGCAGAGTTCGCCTACTTGGAAACCCCCGGTGAGCAAGCGGGCCCCGGAGAGGTGTCTGCGGGACTGCGGCTGCTCGCGCCCCTCTCCTAGAGGAGAGGCCCCCGCCGCGGGCAGGACCCCTCCGCCCGCCCCTGCCCGCGGGCGCCCTCGCACCCGCCGCGCACGCTCGGTCGCGCCACGGCTAAGGAGTTAATCGTGTGAACGGCAAAGGAAAAGCAAAGCAACAAACTACTGCCTCAAACAAAAATGGTCCCGGCTGGTGACTTTACTACCTAAACAAAAGATCCGAGCTAGACAAGATAGTCTATTTTGTTCTATTATTTAAGCTGATTTAGCACATACTAATGCAAAAATACTCCGAAAAATCGGAGATTCTTTCTGTGTATCCTACAGACAGCCAAATATGTGATTTATTTAATTACTTCCTCAATAAAATATGTCACGTTTGCTTTTCATTTGGAGTCTAAGAGGGCTTCTGTTCTACTTCAGACCTGAATCTTCCACGTCTCCACAATCCACATCTCCCTCTGGCATCAGGGCTTTACGTGGTACCTGGGGCTGTTTCTAGGTAAGAACTAAAAATGATCTTAGGAGGAATTCTGGCAGGGTTTATCTCAGATAATAAATGTAAGAGCAGCACTGACATGATTAATGAAGCTAAACTTCTGCTATTCTGTTTCATGAAAAATGTAAATAAACTTTATATGCAAAGCTTGTTCTTGAAGACCTTTTCAACCTAGTGAATTCAAACATTTGGTATAGCCATACCTGCAATATAATGTGATTTTCATGGTATATTGCTACAGAAAATAGGTACACCGAAAGGAGAAAAATTATTAAAAATATGAAGAAAATGATTGAAGAAGATAGCTCAAAATAATACAATATCCAATGCAATTTAAAAAGTGACACCCCTCTTCCCCCATATTAGTTTTCTAAGCTAGCATTTGAGAGGAATGAGCCCTAAGGAAAGACAGGAAGTAAATTGCTTACACCGGGTATGAAAGAAACAACTGGACGGACTGGGATAACATCTGTTAGTAAAATACACTCTGAATAAACTTGCATAAAATAGTGGGAAGGCTTCAGAAATCTTGTGGTCCAGTGGAAATGTCTGAAGATCTCTCTTTGCAATTAAGCAAGCTTGTAATGGAAGAGAACAGTAATATAAAAGCCAAAATGAATGCTGTTTTTAGTCTATGAGGTACTATTAAATACTTGCATCTTCTAAACAATTCTGAACAAGCAGTTTATGTCCAAAACTACGGAACAGAAACGAGCCATAGTCAGATCTCAGTCTAATGTGTAACAGATGTACATGAGCCAGCGAAGTGCTGCAGAGTGACACACGCCGAATGATCCTGGCTGCTGCTCTCCATTCACTTCCCTGTACTTACGGTGCAAAGTTTTACATATACCCACATACAGCATGTTTCTTAATCTTTATGTGCACTGTAAATACGATGTTATTTTAAAGTTACAAGGATTTAGAATTATAATATTCTAAATGCTTTCTTTCTCCTTATGCCATTAGATATAAGCCACATTGTCCACATTTCTCCAGGAGGGGTCAATAAGTTGTTAGCTACTATATGAGAACACATATATATTAGTCCCTTAAACCCCTACTACTCCTTTTTTCTTTTCTGTCAATCACCAATGTACTACAAGGTTCAATTTACAATCAACTGAAAAAAATTAATTATTAGCCAAACTAGCAAAGCAACAGAATGTAATAATTTGGAATAAACTTGTATTTTCCCTTCCATATCATTGTAGATAAGCAACAGTTATGTTCTTTCTCAGTGAAACGAAGAGGCTGTTTATTTGGGATATGCAGATTGTAGACTGTTGTTGTTGTACACAGCTATATATTTCTATATAAATAGAAACAGAGGACATGGAGAAGTGAAAAACAGGTAAAATGCTGAATTTCACCTGCATAGATTTTAAAGATGAATTAAAACATGAATAGGCATAGAGCTTTTCACCGAAATACATTTTTATCAATCTAGCAATAGAAAGAGAATTTAAGACTGGACAACTGGAGATTAACACTATCGTTATCCTTATCGGCAAAATAAGAATATTTAAAGATTTTAGCAGATAAACAGTAATATACCAGTTGCCAGTGTTACTATCACATGAACTATATACAAGATCCGTAATAAACCAAGATGCCACCTTGGAACTGTACCATTTTCTTTTTGAGAATTTTATAGTTTTGCTTTTTCTCTAGTAAGCGTGGGTGACAGATTTACATTGTATTCACAGTAGAGTTACCAAAGCATTTCCCTCAGCAGTTACTCCGACTGCACCACTCGCCCTCCTGTGAACCTCTGTGCTGTGTCTCTGGCTCTCTGGTTACTTCGCACTGTAAGAACCGGGTTCTCATCTGAAAGGCACGTCCTTGTCCCCTCCTCTTCAGCACGTGTCCACTCTTGTCTGTCAGTGAGTGATCATGCAGTTCTGTCACCCCCCCGGCTGTCTCCTCGGGCCACCTATCACCTTCCCTTTAAAGCATCCTTTCTCTTCTTGCACGTTTTCCTTTAAACCCAGAGAGCCCCACTGAACCGCACCCCATGATCACGCTAACCTCAGCACAGTCCACTGTTGATGTGGTCTCCACGCAGAAGAAACTAAGCATGGCTCCCCGCAGAGCTAATGTAATCCTTCTAGTGACAGCAAATATCTAAATCCATATTGATATGACTTCAAAGATGCTATAAAGTGTTAACTCTTGGAAAGCTGAGCAGTCAAAAGCTTTCTGATATCCGGGTGACTTGAAAAGCGGTGTGGACTAGTGTGGCTTAGGCAAGATTTTCTCTCTCGTGGAATAAAAATCTTAAAAACGGGGCTAAAAGGGACTGAATCCATCATCCACTTCAACCTTATGCTCTGACAGAAGATCAAGAGTATCAGAGACCTCTCTGACATGTCTGTCTAAGCTTTCCCTAGTAACGGCTAGCAACCATTTCCTGAGATGATCTGTTCTGGTTATTACCTGCCCACAGAACTGGACTAACTTTTATTCCTTCTATTAAAGGAATAACTTTTATTAACTTTAACTTTTATTAAACTTTTATTTAACTTTTATTAAACCTCCTTGCTGTGAGTTTGGCTACACTTGTTTTGCCCTTTGTCTCCACTTTGTAACAACTGTGTAAATTTTTGAAAAATATTTTAACCCTGTAATATTCTCTTGCATAAGGGAACCAAATCTTGCACATTTTTGTTGAATGATTTATTTTCCACTCAACTCAGAAGAGGTGGGAAATGGGGAAAAAAATCCTTAGGTACCTTTTCCGTTCCCGATTTGCAGCAGTGTGACTGCGCTACTCTAAACCTCCGTGCCTGGCTCAGAGCGCCCAACAGCTTCCCAGACTTGCACTGCGCACGCGCCACACCAGAGGGGCTCCTCAAAGCAGCCCGCAGCAAGTCCTCTACACTCAAACGAGCGCATGGGGAGCTCATTTGGGACTACTGCACCGTGATCAGCATGAAGCTGGTTCATGCTCTTCTCACTGTGCCACGAAAGCATCTGGGGTTGCCCCTGTGCCGGACACTGTCACCTGGGCCCACCGGGAGCCTGCGGGACGGGAGCTGCCTGCTGGAGCTCGCTCAAGTGCTCCACGTGGAGAACGAGGAGAGCCTAAGAACCCAGCCAGAGCCTCCCAGTGCTAGCGCAGGGACTGCGGACCGCTGTGGCTAGCGCAAGGTGCGGAGAGGAAGTGTCCGGCCTCACGGTCCTGCCGGGAGCTGGGGCACCCCGAGGCACGGCCGGGCTGAAGGTGCGGGCACCCCGGAGACGCCTACCGCAGCCCCACCGCGCGCAGCGCTCCCGTGGGAGAGCCGGAAGCAAGCAAGCACCGAAACTCCGGGACACACTGGAGCCGGAGGGGCTGATACGGGCGTGCACGGGGTGCTGTGCGGGCGGAATACTGCACGGCTTCCAAAGCACTGTCGGAAACATGTCTCGCGCCGGAGTATTTTCACGGGATATGATGGACATGTACAGAATGAAATCTGCTGTGGTTGTCGCCACCCACGTCGTCCAGTTTACCTATGCACCTGACATTCACCTTTTCTCGAGGAAAAGATAAATAACATGGGGTGGGCAAACCTCTTTTCTCTCCTACCTGGTAACATGTCTGTTCCTATGAAAATACAAATTAGTAGTAAAGATGCTAGCACCTGATTAAGCACTGTGCAATTAAGATATTTCAGAGTTGGGGGGTTGCTATCATCATTTTCAATTTTAATTAACAATATCTATAGTGAGATTCTTCCAGGTGCTAAAAGGAGCCTTTGCAATGTGAAAGCCTCATGACAAAACATTATCATTAATGGCTATTTCTGTCAAGATGAAATATGCATTTGCAGTGCGGAATTTGAGGATTTACTCAATATTGTTTTTTATTCTTTCCACTGCTCAGTAACAGAGGTTATTAAGCATCCTGTAAAATACTCGTTTTGGAACCCCATTTTAATGAATTCCTCCAGCTGGAAATAGATTAAAGCCTCACTGAATTAAAGAGCATGCTACCAGTTGAGGTCTTTTTATCTGGAAAACTGCATTTCAGCAACAGATATTCTTTTAATTCTATAAAATTGTGAATTGGTTAGGAGATTTCGTATTTGTAACTGAATTACTCTTAAAAACTCATTTAGGAAATATTACAGGATCGTGGCTTAAGCAACAGGTAACACGTCAACCACAGTTTTGAGCTTCCTGGCCGCTGGCCCTGGCCCAAAAGGTCTGCGCTCGACGAGGGGTATGCAGACATTCGGCTCCGAACCCCCCGGGTTCCCGAGGGAGCCTGGGGATAAATCACCGCTTGGGTTGTGAGTGTGCAGAGCACCGGCGGAGTCGCGCCGCGCTGCCTCTCGCGGCCTGCTGCAAACGGGGTGAGCGAGGGCGGACGCGGCGACGGCGCCGAGCTCCGCGCTAGCACCGCCTGGGAGCCGCGGCCGCAGGGGCACCGGAGCCGGAGCGGCCGCGGGGGGGATTGCCGGGGCGCCCCTGAGGCGCAAGGGGGGCGAGGGCAGCTCCGCAGCCGGCGCACGGCAGAACGGCGAAAGTCTCCGGGCATGGCCAGAGAAAACTTTGGACGAATATGAGAAGGACTGAATAAATCCTGATACAGTATTACCGGGCTGAGGACGAAATATGATGCTAAAACCCACAGGCTCGCACACCAGTATGTGTCAGCGAGGCTATCCCAGCGAAAGCTTAGCTCAGGCGAATAAAGAAGAGATATACTGTAATAAAAAAATATTAAATTCCTAACATCCATGATAAGGAATGGAAAGACAGAAAAGGTGAGTTGGAAAGGTTGTTGATTACTGTAGAAAAACAGTTTTCAGGAAATACATAGATTAATGCCTAACATGCAGAAAGGCAAATAGTTTTACTATTTACCTTTTCCCATGTTAATAACACATTACCTCAAAAGCATTCAAATAAATGCTAAGCAGAACTTGCCGAGCCAAATAAGAAATGCATTGATGAAAAAGTTAAGAACATGCAGCATGTGGTTAGTCCTTTCCGCAAGCCGTCCTGGCCGCCCGGGACGGGTATCGGGTATCGTTTCCCATCGTACTGCGCCGGGAAGGCAGCACTGGAATTTCAAACCAAACTGTAGCTGACCTGTGCTAAGAAAGAAATGTCATGATTTTCCCTACAGCTAAGATGCTTCTCAAGGCAATTTATATGGCTTGATATATACACCACAGGAAGGAAGATAGCTTCCTCACCCATTAGGCCTTTTTAATGTAAAATAAAATGCAAATTCTGCTTGCTGAGTTGTCACTTGAATGTTCAGCGCTCCTTCAGAGAGCCCGTTACTTGAAAAGAAAATAATTCCTTTTGTAATGAAGAAGGAATATCTTCATATAGAAAGTTAGCAGTTAACCACTTGTTTACATAAATTAATGGAAATTTTGAATAAGAAATTACTTCATATTCATAACAGACTCTTTGCATCTATTCGAAGTAGAGTTATGAAGGAAATAATTTACTATAGCTCATGTACTATGACTAGAACGGGATCTAAAGGAGCCTGGAAAATTAAGCAATAAAACACAACAGGCAGTGTATTTCTGGGGGATTGCTCCAAGAGCTTTCAAATATCGGTGAAGTGCAGTAATCTTCTGGGCACACACTTCCTGGAGCGTCTCAGTAGCTATTAGAAATGGAAATTAAAAAATAAAAATCAGAGGAGAGAAAGCGAACAGGTGCAGTCCTGAGACGTTATCAGAAATGGTGCACCACCACCGACAAGCGATCCCAAGCCCTTCCACGAAGCACGAAACAGACCTCAATTCAAATGCATACGCACACACAAATACGGTTTTGGTCAAGTAATTTAGAAAGATTTCACCGCAGGTGAAACATTCAGCCAAGGTTCTCTCCCCTTTCCCACTTAACACCGTGGCAATAAAGCATTCCTGTTCTTTTCTTGCACTACCTGGGAAGGCCTTGGTGAATTCAATGCACAAGTTCTGTTACAATATTACATATTTTTGCATCTGCTTGCTTGAATCAGACTTGTATGAATAAATACTCCTGGTGTACATAATTATACTCATAAAATAGGTACATGCATGGGTGAACGCAGAGATGCAAAACCAGTATTTACTTGTGTAATAATTCATTTTTTGCTCAAAACCCCGATGTGCTTTCAAATACTTCAGATGCAGTCAAGGAACCCTGCTGAAAATTCAACCATAATGTTATATTTAATGCATTTCACTGCTTTAATTTACATTTTCTGTACACTTCTATGTAAAATACGGAATGCCAGAACACGAAGTGTGCTAAGAATTTACATTGTGGTCACATTTTATCTCACTTGAAACCTACTTGAACATTACATTTTAGATTTGAAAACTCGTTCTGTAAACCTAAATGAATAATGGAATTTCTCTATAAGTGGCTGAACTCCAAAGCTGGAATAAAAGCAGTTTGAATACAACTGAAAAAATAAAGTTTTCTTTTTCGAGGAGTGAAATAAAATTTCTCTGGGGAAACGTGAATGCTTCATTCAATCCAACCCCAGACCCCCTATTTCTTTTTCAGGTTCTAGAACTCTTTTTAGCCCCCAAAATGCTGTTTTAAAACAGTCAAAAAGTTGAAGGCATGAGACAGTGGTTTGTTTCCAAAGAGTTTAGACCTTGGGGGGAACCGCAACGGCTCACCGAGCCCCGGCTGTGCGCCCCCGCGGACCGCATCGGGGTCTGCCTCCCCAGCACGCCCTCCCGGGGCCGCCGTACGTAGCGGGATAAGGAAACGAGGAGCACAGTCCCGGGCGGGCGACGTCCTGGCGCGCTGAGGGTCGCTTGCCGGGGAGGGGGCCTCCGCGCGGCGCGGCGCGGCGCGGCGCGGCACGGCGGGGAGCTGGCTCGCCTCGGCGCGGCGCCGCGGCCCCGCCGAGAGCCGCCTGCCTTGCACGGCTCCCACCGCTGGCCTCGTGCTTGCTGATCTGGGCTAACAGGTCAGCACACGTGCATCTTTTTAACCACGATGATTAAAATATTCCCTACAGTGCATCAAATTCAGACGTTTAATCTTTTAAAATCATTGAACCCCCAGGGCTGGTTGGGGCAGGGGAGTGTGTTAGCTAGCGACCCTTCCTTCTGTTACTCCCACGGAGTGGTTTTCTTCAACACTAACAACGTTATTTTGGTCGTCCTTGGTAATAGTACCACTGCTATTGCTCACAAACAAACAACAAACCTGGGAACCTGGAAAAATTAAATTGCGCAGCTTGCTTCTGAAGAGAAATTAGATTCAGGGGCAAGATTAGATATTGGGGCAAACTATTCTTACCTTTCTTCCTTCACTTTCCTCTGAAAGCGCCACCGGAGTTGGGCACTGGGTAAGAGAGGTCTCACCTACATGCACACACCCGCATCCCGGTGAATTTGAAAAGCGACGACGCAACGCGCTGCTGGTCTGCGGTAAAAGCACCGCAAGCTGGAAGGGGAAGGACCCGCTGGGGCACCCGCCGCACCCGCTCGGCGCCTTGCGCCCGGGCGGCCCCGGGGCGTCCCGCGCGGCAGCCCCCGCCCTCCGCGCCGCTCCTGCAGCCCCGCCGGCCTCGCCCTGCGCGGGGCCGGGCCCCTTCCCCGCCGGCGCGCCGCCGCTGCGTACCGGCCGCCTGCACCGATTAAACCTGTAGCTCTGACGACAGTGTCTGCCCCGGTTATGCTCTTCGCCTGCCCGGGCCCGCAGTCCGGGCACCGAAGCAGGCTGCCGGGAGGGCACCGCGGGGTCTCGCGCTCGGCGCTGCCTCGCGGGCACGGCAGCCCGTCCGGCCCCGCCGGGCGCCGCGGGCGGCAGGGCCGGGCGGCATGGGGGCGACCAGCGGTATGACCCACCGCCGCGACCCGCCGCCGCGACCCGCCGCCGCGACCCACCGCCGTGACCCACCGCCGTGACTCACCGCCATGACCCGCCGCCGCAACCCAGCGCCGCGACCCAGCGCCGCGACCCGCCGCCGCGACCCGCCGCCACGAGCCACCGCCCTGACCCGCCGCCACGACCCGCCGCCACGAGCCACCGCCGCAACCCGCCGCCACGAGCCACTGCCGCAACCCGCGGCCGCAACCCGCGGCCGGGACCCGCGGCCGGGACCCGCCGCCGCGACCCAGTGCCACGACCCAGCGCCGCGACCCGCGGCCGGGACCCGCCGCCGCGACCCGCGGTGCCCGGCCCGGCCTGCCGCGCGCGGCGTCTGCAGGGCGCCGGAGAGTTTCCGCGGGAGGGGGCCACGTGGAAAGGGAAAAGGAAAGAGCCGCTGCCACAGGGGAACGACAAGAGCGGTGAGCCGGGGGAGACCCCGCGCGGAGCGCCGTGGCCTCGCTCTGCCCCCGGAGCGACCCCCCAGCAGCACGGCCGGCCCCCGCGCCGACACTGCTGGCAAGAACTGCGTCCGAGCTCCAGGAATCCGCGGCACCACTCGGGACAAGCGGTGCGCAGGCTTCTCCTAGCAGCTGTTATCCCATCCACAGGTTTTGGAATATTTACAGGCTAAGCGTTTTAATGTACTAAGTACGTTCAACGCATTATCAAAACAAATCAATACATCTGCTCTAAAATATTTCAGACAGAAGTATTTGTTCATAAATTCTCCTTTACTGTATAATGGAATTGTTGTGTTAATTATCGGTATTTTCGCCAAGGATCTAATTTATCTAACAAAGCAATCCTGCCACTACAAGTGAATTTTCTGGTCTTCTCTTACTGATGTTAGAAGGTCAAATAAAATTATATTTAAAATGCAAAGTGTGGATCATTAAAATTTCAGTCTATGTTAAATAAGTACATTTCTGAATATTAATAACAACAAAATGACTGATCTGTTGAGGACAATATAATAACTACCTTACATTTCCATGTTTCAGCTCTTGGTATTATAAAAGCTTACAAGAATGCAAAAATTTAACTATTAATTTTGTCCCACTGTAATACATGTAGCAGGGTTGGCCTTGAGGTAGGTTTGAAAATCACAGGCTTATGAATGTGCCTGCATTTTCCAGCTCCCTAAGTGCCTTTTTATCCATTCAAATCTGGGTGCTTGAATTCAAATTCACATCTCTCTCATGAGTTTTTTTTCCCCTTTAAACAAATATACTAACCTGAAGGGCTAAATAGTCAAAATGTTGCATGGAAAAATAATACCGAAAACATAGCAAATGAACAGATGTGAATCTCCCTAAGCACAGTTTTCAAAATTTGGCCATGGCGATAGACTATTCTATTTGCAAGCATTCCTAAGCTTTTACCTGAACAGCTGGGATAAAAAATCTGTGAGAAACAGGTATAATAAAGAGTTAAGGGTTGTATTATATATGTATTAAGAAATAATGCTATATACTTTTCATTTTGCTATAGTTTTCTTGTATGGTGTCAAAATATTGCATCCTTTACCATTTATTATCCTTATTACTGCACCATAAATTAAAATATATAATAAATACAGCATCAGTAGTTTATCTCATGCAGTTTTCATTATGTGGCTCCTTTAAGAAAATTCTTCATAACAAGCTTTGTTCCTAAAAACGACCAGGTTCATGTTACACAACTTGTTCCTGTAAAGAGAACAACATAGCTCGTAGCCACACCAGATAAAGGCAGGTAAAATCCTTAGGTGTACTCAGATCTCAGCATTACCTAATGAAAGCATAAATGTGAGGGCAAAACCTCTAAAAATTAAAAATCCTACTAAAGTCTCCAGTGATGAAAAAGTGAACCATTGCTTTAAGGAAAAAAAAAAAACTATTTAAATTTCCCCTTTGTAACTGAGTGTTTTGCTGGATCTTTCACATGTTAGTGAACAGAGCAGAAGAAAAATAACACATATACTTATGCAAATCTGGATGAAACCATGGTTTTACCTTTCTACCTTCTCCCATTTGTTCCTGGTTGGCAATTCCTTCCCCCTCCCCATGGAGACTTCCACTTGTCACTGTGACTCCTCACCAGCTGTAGCGTGGAAGTACCAAAGGGTATCTGGCTGCAGTTCTGAAGTGGAGTTATTAACAAGTGGGGATTATTTTAATAATTTTCATTCACCACTGCGGTTATGGAAAATGCACATCCATAGCTGGATGACTAGATCGTAAACAAAAGAAAAACTCACCAAAATGCACTGCTGTGTTGGCCACTCAATTCTGCTCGTCTCTGAACAAATTGTAAGACACTCAAGAAAAGTTGCAAACTGAAGCATTTGAAAAATCAGTGCAAGAATGGCATTTTTCATGCCTGTTTGCTCCGAAGGGTGCTCTGATTTTAATTGCCTCAAAGAGGCCTTCGATTTACTATTTGCTACAAACAGTATTCTAATTTAGTCTATCCTGTGAGTCTGCAGCTGCGTTCAAGTATCGTAATATGTCTGGTGCTTGCTGAACTGTTCTTCTGAAATTAATTCACTCAGTTCGTTATGTGAAATGGTTTATGTCTACGCAGACCAAATTAATACTGCATACTAGATGACGACTTAGCCATACTATTCTTTGGTGCAACTGCAGGAACCGTAAAACTGCATTTTCATGGCAGGAAATAGGAAATCATTCTCTTAGTTAATATGCTATAAAAACTTGAATCACCACTGTAACGATCTAGTATAAAACAGGAGAATAACTTGGATTCGTCTCCAGCGCAGACGCCGCGTTTCCCCAGCCCTGAGAAGCGCAGCCAGCCCAAGAGCCGCGGCAGGGCGCCCGCCGCGGCCCCGGGGCTCTGCCCCGCTTCCGCCCGGCTCCCCACCCTCACACGCCGCCCGCGCCCGCCGCGCCGGCCTCTTAAGGCTTGCACTTCTCTCCTAGAAGATTCCGTTACCGGCAGCCGCACCTTCTCTCCGCAGGTCGGAAGGCTGAAGCGCAGCTTTATTCAGAAATCAAGAGTCAGTTCGATCTAATTTAGTGGTATGAGGAAACCTCTGACAAACCTGCTTACTGAACACCAGCGACGTCAGGGGCTCTGCACCCACAGTCTGAAAACTGCCTTGGGAAGCAGAGTGTCCACAGCTCTTGGCATGGAGGGGGAGCTGCAATCCATGGACACTTTATGTGATATTCTAATTTACACAGTAAGCGTTATAGTTGCATCAGTCACAATTGTTAAGCACAATTTAAAATAAGGACTAATTTCTTTCGTTCCGAATGAAAACATCTGTGTAACCTCCTCCAAATTTTGGCAAATGTATTTACAAACATATTTCTTAATTAATTTCTGGGACCAAATGAATTAATACTTCATTTAGGAAAATTATCTTTGCCTTTAATTGTTTTCTTTGCGTTGAAGAATCTTAATAGTGTAATGAAACAGACTTGAAACTTTTCATAAAGAAATCTTATGCACAAATTATGTACTTACTTAATTAGGTTGTAATTAAACCAAACTATTAGTTACTCTGACAGCTGTTGCTACGATTGCTGTGTGAGGTCAACAGCTTGCATACCTTAACTGCGATTGAACGCTCGGTGTCTTTGACACAGTCTGCAGCTCCAAAGTACTTCAAGTTCCTGCATTTCACTCTTTCATCTGGTTTTCCTAATGGGATCTTTCTATCTCTTCCCGATTATGGATTTATATTAATGGACTGGTCACTGGAGGCAGAATTTTTTGCTTATGTATAACTTATTCAGCTTTATTAAATA
Organism: Rhea pennata; assembly: GCF_028389875.1. Classification (NCBI taxonomy): domain Eukaryota; kingdom Metazoa; phylum Chordata; class Aves; order Rheiformes; family Rheidae; genus Rhea; species Rhea pennata. Next base: position 1,060,589 of record NC_084670.1, on the reverse strand, counting down.
ATCAGTATACTAAAGGTCATGCGTCCATTTGTGCTAAGGCGGAGTTACCTGCGAGGGACATAAATCACAGCCCCTTACACTCCTCTAGGTAATAATCTCCTGAGGATGTCATTAATTTAAAAGGAGAACAGAAACAGAAGCATGCAACACAGATTTAAATATTATGCATCATATAAGGCAATAAAAGCCAAAACAAATTTCCTATGCTATAAGCTTCGCTAGCTTAGGACTGGAAGTGTAGCATGCAGCACGCGGCTCGTTTTATTGAAAGCATTCGGCTTAAGCCCTCCGCAGTTCCCTGCCCGTGCACCGCGCAGAACAGCAGCTCTGCTTCTGCTGGTGCTTGGCCTAGTTTCGCTTCTACGGCTGATGCTTCTTCAAAGAAAAAAACAAGTGTGGGAAGACACTGACAAAAGGAAATGAATACCATGGAGATGCATTATGTGCCCTGCATTAATACCGCTATAAGCTTAAATATACTTCATTATTTTATTTCCTTAGCCATTCCTTCCTGGTAAAAAATATGGGGAAGGTTCCTTACACTTTTTTATCCTCGCTTAATTTTTACTTCATTTGCTTTTGTGTTTAGCTTTTCAGTCACCACTTATTTATGCCTCATCCTGGCATATCTTCAGTAGGAAAGAAGGTCATACCATAAATGAAACTGCAGTATAGATAGACACCAGGAATATTTCTGTTCTGTCTTACTCATGCACTTATAATGCTATTTATTTACACAATCATAGGTGTGTTAGAAATGTCATTCAATAGCCTCCTACATTATAAAAAAATCTTTGCCAATAATTGCCATCAAACATTTATAAGAACTTAGATGTGGAGAAGAATTGCTTTTTTCTCTGTCAAAAGATGAAGTCTTGTAATTTATTATGGTTTTTATATGCTAATATATATACTATGCATTATGTTATATCATATAATATATAGAATATGTTTATATGTTTGTTTTGCATAATTTGTCTTCTATTTATTGTTTTTAAAATTAGTTATTTTTATTATATTTAAATAATTATAATTGCCTGTACTGATACATAGAACAATGTTCATACTTAGAATCATTTAACCTGCAATACAGCTAAGTGATTTAAAAGGGAGTTTGGGCTTTCATTATTATAGCAAATTAAAGTGTAATTCTGAAAGTCTTTGCTTTGGAAAAAAACCAGTTATGTTACACAAAGAAAATGTACAGAATTAGTTCTATTCTGATGTTTCTGTGACGCTCTTCTCTCTAGTTTTAGGAAGTTCAGGCAAGGAATGTCTCCCCTTTTCCCTGAGAGATTACTCTAATGTCTAAAAGAATAGTCCTAGAAAGTATTTTTAATTTCCTGAGATGCTAATGCATGCTTGTGGTCATGTCTTCAAAGCATTGCTCCTTTTCCGCAGTAAATAACTGCAGAAAATCAATATTCACAGATGAGCAACTGGCTTTGGTGGCACTAGCTTGCCCAAGTCAAGTTTCTTTTTGAGGTTTGTCAAGTAGCTTACACTGCATTTGCGAGTGTGGTGTCTCAGACTCATGAACAATCTTGTTATGCAATTACTCTTTAAAATAGAAATTCAGCGGCAATAAATATTTCAGTTTCTCAGCTCTTTGCACTCCTCCACATAAGCTCACCTTTCTCATGCCAGAGCCACAGTCGTTACTATAAGCTGAGGAAATCTTTAATTCCGGAATTTTATACTGATCTGTATCAACCCTTGCAAGTAGGAAGTGAATTACCTTCCTGTACTCAGTAAGAGCATCCAACGCCAAATCAAAGTGAAGATAAATTACAGCCGAGTAAAAAGCAGGACCCCGGGCCTGCTTCCAGGCCCTGCACGGCAGCAGCGCAAAGCGGGCGAGCTTTTGGGCGCGCTGCAAAACGCGTGCGCCTGAGCGGCGCGGGCTGCCGTGACGGGTGTTGGCAACGGCGCGGCGATGGGTGCCTGGCTAGTCGGCTCTCTGCATTCCCGCAGAGTTATTTCAGTGCTACCGAGATGTCACGTAACTGTATATATGGTAAAAATAATAATCTTTGGCACACGTGTGCCTTGAACAGGATCTTTATTATTTTAAATTTAAATAAATAATTGATTCGAAAAGTACGTGTGAACATAGTTTGATATCCTGAGCCAAATTATTATCATTTTGCTGCTGCCGATAGAGCGAATAAAAGGAAAAAAAGTTACAGAGTAACTGAGAAGGGCTTGAACTACGCAGCTAAGTACCGGATTTGGCTTGCAGCCCCTACCCTTTAGCCTCCCCAACGCTTTCCGTGACGAAGCAGAAGGTGGAAGCGCTGAGCAGAGAGGCGGGCGTCGAGCAAGGGCGCTGCGGCGAGGCCGCGCCGGCATCGCGCAGCTGCCCCATCCCACGCGCGTCCCACGCACGTCCCACGCACGTCCCACGCGCCCCATGGGCGACAGCGCAATCCGAGCGGTGCCAGCTACAAAGCTGCGTGGACGAACTCATAAAAATCTCACTGCCCACAGCCTGACCCCCAGAATACTTTTAGAATGTTTTCTCTTCAATTTTAAAGAAACAGAAAATTTTCAAAAATGTTCAGAATTCATCTTTAATGCACATAGAAGAAAATCAGTATTTTTAGCATCTCCTTAGAGACACTTTGTTTTGAATATTTGGATTAAAACTCTTTTTGCAAGATAAAAATAGCATATCCTGATCTACCCTGCTTAAGGTGGGATAATTTTTATCTCTTTTTTTCAAATCTAGTCAGTAAGAAAGATGCCAGTCTGTGTAGGAGTGGCAGAGGTTGGTCTCAAAAAAACTCCAGCACTATTTAACTTCCTGTCTTTGGTAACACTACTCCAAGCAAAAATTAAACATCTCCCCCAGGACACCTTTTTATTACTTCTGACAATTGCCATTCTAAAGCTCCTGAAGCAGAAATAACCGGAAATCAAATGAGGAAAATCGAATAAGTCACAGTGATCACAGTGATAGGCAGCAGAAAGCTCAATAAAATGTGACACCACTTATTCAAGGCACACACCACCAGAAACACTTGCAGTGTTTGAACGGCGGTAACAATTAACAACATAAGCGCCAGCTCAGTTTCTCCAGGGCAGCCCAACTGCCTTTAATTAAGTTAATGAAATCATCAGCACTGCAAAGAGGCACGTGAGACAAGAAAAAGTAGTGCCTGTAGTACCTGCTAGACACGTAGTTGTAAGCAGCCAAATCCTTAGGAGTTCCATGCCATATTTAGTGTCCTTAAACAATATTCCTGCACTTCTCTGCAGTTACAAAGTAAGGCTTGTAGGATCCTGTTCAAAAGAAACTACATTTGAAAAAGCAACTGCAATTAAAATATCTGTATTGCCACAATTTATTTTCACATGATAAATAAATTTTTGAGGAATTACAACTGAGGAAACACTATTCCAATTTTTCAGTCCTCCAAGCCAATCTTGTAATGAGCGCGGACTCCTTTTTGCCTGGAACGGTTAGGAGTTTTGCAGTTGAGTTCAGCGGGAGCTGCAGATTCAGTAATACGGAGCCTTTAGAGAGCGCAGGCTCGGCCGCGGTGGCAGCTGCTCGCGCCGCGTGACCCCGCACGGCAGCGTCTGCAGCAGGGCCTGCCCCGCGGCGCTCGCCCGCCCCAGGACCCGGCCGAGAGCCCGGCTCCGCGGCGCAGCGCTCGCGCCGGGCTGGCGCGCCGGCGGAGCTCTGCAACGCTCGACGGTGCTGCCCGCAGTCCGGATTAAGGGGTACTAAGCATGAAATTATCTTCGCATTTTTAAGTCAAACACTTCCAATTGTAAATTCCTTAACAAAAAGCCTTTTCTTTTGCTTCATTTAGATGTGGAAGATTAGGGAGATAATCCTCACTTTAATTAACGAGAAATAAAAATAAAAAATAGAAGCTGTCCTGATGGTTTTTAATTACTTCATCCACTTTAGATCATTCTTATGCACAGCAGCACATTTAACAGATACTTGCTGTAGCACAGCTGGGATCCAGGAGCCTCACGCGAGTGTCACTGTCCGTGGTCTACATAACCACGCGACGGGGGCCCGTCCAGCCCGGCGAGTCTGAGCTCAGACCGTCCTGACACCTCCCGGGTCCAACCAGCGCCCACGCGCCTCTCTGATAAATGCTCCTTCTGAACTAGCTTTCTCTCCAAAACCCTTTTTAAAATCTTTCTTTCAAAGAGTTTCATCACGCTTTGGCACTGGAGTCTATACGGCCTTTCCGTCCTGTTGCTTTTGTTTTATTCGAGGCAGACCCGCGCTTGCAGGGTGGGAGCTCATCACGCCAGCGCTTCCGAGCGGACGGGAGACCTGGGCCCTGCGAGAGAGACCAGGCTACCTAGAGGAGGCGATGAAAAACCTCCTTGGACTTCGTGAGTTGTTGCTCACCTCCTCAAACCAGTCTTTTCATCAACACCCTTATCAATAGAAATAGCAGGGACTATTTTGTTGTTAGAGCTCCAGTACTCGCAGCGGAGACGCAGCTCTGCTCCAAGGGGCTCCTCCTGCTTCGCGGGACTGTCTGCGACCCATTTAGGTATTACTTTTCTAACTATTAACTAGCTTAAAATGCAGAATGTAATCATGTATGTTTTTGCCCTTTGCATTACATTCTAAGCTCATTAACCCAAGTTACACTTTTTTGCCTACCCCCTTGGTTTTTCCTCCTCACTTCTGCTTCTGGTGTTGTTGCATAAAGTGAAAAGCTACAGAAAAAATGTTTGGACAGTGCTGAAAACACGTTCTGCAAGGCTCTCACAGGTCACAAAACAACTCATTCAACTTAATTCAAATGCAATAGAACTAATAGACTTTGGACCAGAGAGCAAATGATTATTTTGTGTTAATTACTTTTTCTCTGCAGATTTCAGAGGAGGGCAATTTCAGGTTTATAATGGAAACTCAATTGCAGCAGTGATGGTAAAGTGTCTCCACCACTCCAGAACTGTTAGTTTCCAACTAGTGTAACCCTGTTCTATTTCAGAGAAAATATTCCTGGGAAGACAGTTTCGTGATTTAAAAATCTTTTAAAGAAGGGGAAAAGCTATACATACATTTACCAGAAAGAGATACCCCTGCAGCTCAATTTAACGGCAAGAAATGTAAGAATGCAGAAAGAATTTAATGAATCAATAGAAGAATACAAGCACTAGAAAAAAACATTTCAACTGTAATGACAACTCCTCTATATATAGCTCATGGTAACAGCTACTGTAAGCAAGTTTTTTACCGAAGCTGATGGCTCAGCCTGTTGTAAGGGTTTCCATCGTTGAGTAAATCTCACCAAGCTACCTCGATCTATGGAACAATTTTGCAAAGTCTTTCTCTGACTGTGCTGAGCAGGGACAAGATGATAACAGTGGCTGGCACTAGCAAGTTAATTTTATAACTAAAACTGACATCCTACTTGAATGCTAGCAATTTAAAAGAGTAATGGATTGTCAGTTTTAGCTAGAAAGTGGTTGCTGTATGATTTTAGAAGTCTTTTGCATATTTATTTTGTCCCACTTTAAATAAATTTGGGTAAGATTGATCTTGTTAGCTCCAAATGCAAGTCCCTCTTGGCCAGACTGAGGAAATAAATTAGACTTTGCAAACATTGCAAAGACTAAATCAATACATTAATATTTAGGGGACATTAAGGCAGCTTATGAAACAGAAAAAAGGCCTTGAGTATTACTTTGGAAATATTATACAGGCTTAAAACAAAAACATTGATTGCAGTTATGGATTAAATCTATAAATTGTATTTACATAGCTAATTAAATTATTTACATGAACACTGTATCATATACAGCTTACATATAGAAATGAAACGATACTGAGAAGGCAGAAGAGGAATAAATTCAGTGTCTCATATAGGATATATTTCTGGAGTAGTCCCTAAAGAGAATACGATTCAACCCAGTGTGGAGTATATTAAAATCAAAATTAAGATATCAAGTAACTAATGTAAGAAAGCTTTTGTGTCACAAATTCCCTAATGTTAGCATTTTGGTAGTTAAAGAAGTAACTGATAAAATCAATAACAACATATTTATATTTTAAACTTCAGACACTGCTTGCTTATACATTTAGGAAATGCTAAAGAGATGGTGTCTTAAATTTTCCAAGTTTTTATCTGCCCCTTCACCTCACCTTTCATAGAGGAAGCTTATTACACAAATCATTTGAGTCTTCTTTTTGAATTAAACTAAGCATGAAGCATCCTCCTTACATTTCAAGAATTAGCTCAGGAATGCTCTTTAAGAAGAACGAGCAAACAACATGGTGAAACAACAGACTGGCTTCAGTGTCCTAAGTTTAGGCACCACGCTGCGACATGGGAAAGTCAGGAGCCTGCAGTGCCGATGAAGAAAGACAGGCACTTCTGCAAACGCCGTCAGCCGGTGTTGCCTACGACCTGAAGTAAAATCAGGACATGGCGAACTGCTCGGGCACCAAACTGTCACTGCAGAGTAACGCCAGAGATGCGCTTCACGGAACGCTTGCTGCTTCTACTTTCTGTAGCTAATGCCTAAAAACGTCCAACATATCAAGTCATATGCACGATCCTACAGCAGGCTGAACCTACCATACGTCACAGAGAGAGACCTGGGAGAATATTGCCTATGACATTGACCCTGTAATGGCAGATAAATGTTTTTATGAAATACGCTGAAACTGTGAACCACTGCTACACCACAGAGGAAGACAGAGGAAAATAAAGGAAATAAAGGTCCTTGTCTTGAGGGAGAATTGCTTTTCCACCCTAAACTGGTATTGTTTTAACACTAAGAATGTGAACAAAATACGTGAATCAGAAGGTCTGAGCATCCTTCAGTACTAGCAGGGAGCCAACGAGTCCCAACAGCCCATGTGGGCCTGACAGCAACTGCAGCATTAGTGCTCTACCCCTCGACACTAAGGTAAGAGAGAGAGCGAAGAAAATCGTTCCTGAATGTAGCAGGGAGCCGGCAAATGCCCTGGAGCACAGAAGTACGCGGTGAGAGGATGAGGAACACAGCCTCTACGGGATGGGAAGGCAGAAGTGCACGGGGAGCGCTTAGACGAGGAAGGCAGCTGGAGCCTGCGGTGGAGGCAGCGGCGGCAGCCAAAGCGGGGAGCCGAGGGCCGGGGCTGCTCGCGGCAGTGAGGCCTGTTTACCGAAAGGTCCGTGCTAACAGCTGAGTTAAGCTCGAGCTGTGCATCCACCATCCAGACTGAAATACAGCTTTGAAAAAAAATACCTCCAGATTCAGACTGGGCCACCAGGTCCCGGTGCATATCATCGTGAAGGTTGAGAGCGCTGCCAGGCACCTCTGGCATTCAGACGCAAACGCAGTTTTCAGATCTTCAGGCCCCTCTAGGAACACCACCATGGCCACCACGGACCACCAGACTGTATGCCTGGCTTCACAGCCCCCCTTTCCGCCCCAGCCGCTCCTCCTGAGCACCCGGCCCAGAACGCTGCCGTCATCACTAACCCTCTCTCTAATTTCTCAATAAAAATCACTCAGACCAGGTTAGCTTTGTCTAATTTTGTACAAGTATTATCCTTTAACTTGCATGATTATTTTCCCTTCCCGAGATTCACAGCATTATTATTGTTGTTGTTATTATTAATAAAGAGTAACAAATTTCACTCTGAGCCTTCATTTTGCTAGATTAGGCGAAACAATCGCTTTCAGTTGTGTTCTTTGCTCCCCGATCATCTTGGTAAATCCTGGTCAGCCGACAGATTTCTGAACACTGTATTCTGGCCTCTACCTTTCAGGGGCTTCTTACATGCACCTAATGCAAGTATTGAGGGATCCTACCAGTCACAAGCAATAGTATGACTTACACTTTTCCAGTAGGGTGCAAGAGCCTCATTATTGTATCCTGACACCCATAAAACATGAGAACTGAAGACTTTGGGCTTCGACCTTTAACTGCCCTAAACCAAAATCAGTTCTCAAGGATACTGGTAAACATGTCTTAATATTTCTGCAAATTGCAAAGGAAACACAAGCTCAGAGGATGCAATTTAAACTTTGACAGAATAGATGTCAGATTAGAAATTTCAGAAAATGCAACCTTTCCCTAGAAAATTGTGAGTAATGTAGTATGGTAAGAGGTATTTCATCTTCTAACTTTACTATGGCAAACATCTGATATTTAAATCATCTGCAGTTCATGCCTTTGCAGATCAAGCATCTGGCTCTGATGCAGATTGAGTTGAACTCCTACCTTCTAAACTTTTAATTAATTACTTCATAATGCTCATGTCTTTTTAATAAGGTCACTGAAATATTATTAACTGGATTTTCTTCCTCCTCTGCATGTGGTTTTTCTTTCATTGATGTAAATGTGGGCTAAAGAGACATTACGCTTTTTTCTTTTTCATTATTTATCTCATTTAGTTTCCTCGGTACAAATAGATTTAATTACATAATAGTGCTGTAAACTTAACTTCTGGTGGTCTTGTTAAGGCATTGAGCAGGGATTTGGGAGATTTGACTTCAGCTCCAAGTTCTGCCAGTGATCTCCTGAATGCCCTTGGCCAATTCCCCCGCTCCAGACACGTGCACGTGGGGCAGCAATGGCGAGAGGCTGCTGCTTTCTTCCAACGGCCCTTACTGACTACAGTACTGGACAGTAACTCCGTGCGCAAGATCAGTGGTTTAATCTGTGAGTGCACAATAGTGCAATGTAGCCTAAATAGCATTTTGGGATGCTATTGTGAAGAGACCAAAAAAAAAAAAAAAAAAAAAAAAAAGAAGACGAGCAGGAGGGGGAGATCAGATTTTTAAGCCAAGGACAAACCAGGAACCATTTACAGACTCAGCCACAGCAGCTAGCTAGAAGGCTGATTTTGTGGCTTGGACCTCTTCACCTTTATCAGTTTTATTCATGCAAAATAGGCATCTTTAACCCATTAAAAAGTATTCATTCTCTGAAAAACTCTCTAAATAAGATTGGAAATTGTCAGCCCAAAAAGCACAGCAAGGAGTATTCAAAATGCCATCTACTAGCAAAAAGATCTCACAGATGCACACACAAAAGAAAAAAAAAGGACAGGTGGACTCGTACAGTTTTTAAAAGTGAGGGTTTCACAGCAAATAATTCAGAATTCAGAATTTTAACTTATTTAGGAGCTTATGAGCAGACATAGATCTTTATTCTTTTAATTTATGACGCACTGCCTACACCCCAGGCCCTTTACATTCTGCTGTTTTCAGCAAGGGAATGTGGTCCTTCCCTTGGAGGGAGCCTTTCTTTTTCAGCAGGATATGGCCAGTAGGGCAGGGGAATTTTGAAGGGCTAAGATTTTGCTTCTCAGATTTTCCTTTGCTTCTGTTATTTCATGTGCTGCTGCAGATCTGCTGCTGATAATTTATTCACAATGTAAATGGAAAACAAGCATTTTGTTTGAATGATTTTACTTTGGCTTATGATCTTCTTTTCCTTTCCTTTATTTCTGCCTAATAGTGGAAGTTATTTCTAATCCTTCAGTCTGAAGTCATGAACACTACTAAAAGAAAACATAAAACTGCTTCTATAAAATGTTGTTATATCGTCCCTATGAACCCTATTCAGCAAGATAGGATATATAAACTTACAGCACCAATTAGCTACTTGATGTCTTCTTTACAGTCTTGGTTGTTTTCCAACAGGTATATCTCCATTTCAAAGGACGCATAAATCTCACATCTTTACCTCCCAAGTCACAGCACATGGAGGTTCGTGAAGTGACTGGTTTATTAGCGGTGGAAGTATCAGCCAATTCGGTTAAAACTGTTTACCTGCTTAAATCAAAGCACAAGTTCACAGCCCAAACCCTGAGGCGCGCACAGCTGATGACTCCCGCGCTCTGCAGCGCGCTGCTCTGCAGCTCGGAGCGCGCTGGCGGCGACGGCACGGGGAGCGAGTGCCGAGGGCTCGGGGAGTCTCCGCTCCGCCCGCTCGGGCACAGCCCCTCTCTGCACGCCCTGAGCGCCGCAGCTTCCCTCCGTGCTACCTGCTAATTCAGCTGCCCGGGAAAAACACGGCGACAGCGACTTCTCAAATTTATCTTCAGAATGGTTCTCCTGCTCTAGCTGTGCTGTTCTCGCATTCTGGTTATGGTTCACAGTCTGGTCCCTATTTGCTATATAAAATAGAACTGAAATAACATTGAAGTAATTCGATATATATCCAACTGAAATAATAATTGAAAATGTCAGAACTTCTTCATTGCAGCTTCCCAGTCCAATAGTATATAAACGCTTCCATATTCCATGAACTAACTCCCCTACACAAACAACATGTATAGGGGTCTTCACACGATAGCTGCCTTTGAGAAAAGGTTATAGAAATGACAAAGTTATGGCTTTTTGGTTGAACTAATAAAATAATATTCTTTATGCAACAAATATACTTAGTTCTTACAAAACTACAGCCTGACATGCTTACAAATCAATAGGATCAAAAGGTGCAGCAGTTAAAAATAATTAGTCTGACAAACATTTCACACATTATTTGTAAGGGATCTGGGTGTGCCATATGGATTAATAGAGATTGCCATTTAAAGTCTACTGCTTTATATTCATTGCTTTATTACTCATTAAGAATGCAAAAGAAAATGTTAATGATGATTACACCAAAGACTAATAAATTAAAGCCTTAGGTTACACTTTGCATTTCTGAAGATATAAATGCAATTGCTTAATAATTATGCATATTTTTAACTATTGAGTCATTATTTCTCTATATTCTTGTAGTTAACTTAATTAATTATAAGCTTTTGTTTATATGTTTTATACATGAAATTAATTTCCAGCTTTGTGTTTTAGCCCCTCGTGTGATGGTATTAGCTCTTACAAAGATAATCAAAGCCAAGAATTGTTCACCCTGGAATAATACAATAAAGATACACAACATGTAAAACTTACACCCGTGTTCTGCAGTGCTTGTAACAGAACAGCATCTCATGGCAATAAATGGATGTCTTTTATTAATAGGATTGAGATCTTAGACAATATTTCTCTGAGAAAATTACTGTCTGGAAGAAATTAAAACTATCGATTTTTATGTTACAGCAAAAACAGCTTAATTTTTTGCCTTCACTGTTTATTATGGTTTTAATCAATGATTAATTTCTGTTTTTGAAGAACTGTTCTTTCTGTTTTTTTTTAAGCTAATTAATTCTTGCTTTTATAACAGTGATTACAATGGTGCAGACCAGAAACAACACTTGAGGTGCTCTAACGATATATTATATTCTTTTAAATATCAGTAAAATATTTAGTGAACTTCATATGTAAAGCTTCATGGGGGTAAGACAAATGCACGCTGGCAGGTAAGGTAAACGCTGTGGGAAGAGGAAGGGCCTGCTGAGTGGCTGCGGGACACCCTCCTGAGCTCTTCTTGCAGCTCACCTCCGGGAGCACCTTGAGAACAGGGGCAGCTTCCAGCAAGCCACCTGCTGCCCTACCCACCGACTCAGAAGGACGGGACCGTCAAGCATCTTCATGCTTTCCACTAGGCTGCCCTTGAAGAACTGTCTCTCCAGAACCTACACAGCAGCCCGTTTTTCTCCTTCGCAGCGCTCGTCAGCAGCCTCCTGCTGGAGAACGGGACTCGGCGCTGGCGTGCCAGGGCCGCCCTGTATCACCACCCGCAAACTCGGCCTGACAGACTGCGCTCTGCTCTCTGTCGCATGGCATCCATCCGTTGTCTTTTTCTGATACTTCTATTACATGACCATCAAAGCTTGTCTTGTCATTTTGTTCCACCATCTAGCACCACAGGGTCCTGATCTATGAGGGCTGCTCCATGGTGTGTTACAGTAACAGGATTAGTGTTAGGAGCAGAACCCTTTTCCCCTCCTTGTAGGCTTGTGCAAGTTGTGTCATTACTCTTTGTCCACCACAAAAATCTCCTTCCATCATGTTCATTTGGTAATGTCAAAAGTCAGCTTTAAAAAGCCCCGAAGTATGGGGTTTCATTAGATAAGTTAAAAGTCACCTTTGGTACCTACACATCATTATTCAGATTACATACAGTCTGGTTAAGGCCTGCAGGGCTTCAGTTTGCTGATACTAAAAGCAACACTCCGTTTCTGTCTGTTTCTGAACATGTCTTGGCATCATCAAGGAAATGAGGATGTTTCTGGCTGGCTGTATTTGGTACCCGTTCAAATTTGTATTTGTATTTGGTACCGTGTTCAAATGCAGAGGCTGTAAACCCTCTGTGAACTCAGTGCCTCAACATGCAACTTTAAATGACTCAGCTGAATACTATATGCATAATAACCAAATTTTGAGCCATGCAGCAGACCTGTGGCAAAGCTGGGGGCCGGACTTAAGGTCTCTTCCCACCTCAATTATTCTGTGCTTCTATACAGATAAAACTCCCCTGCTTTGCATCACAACACAGAGACAAGAGCACAACGACATTAGAAAGCCATTTCCATTCTACGTGGCAACAGCTGCGTTCAGACATTTACAGTTAAACTCTGCACTGTGACACAGACTTCATGCACCACAGCACTGCAAGTGTCTATTCCGAAATGGCCTATTAGGACTCTTTGCCCATTGCTATCCCAAAATAAGTGACTTCAGCTTGGAATTTGCTCCACCAGCTGCCTGTAATGACAAATTATCCCCTGGCTGGTGGCCAGAAACCACAACGAACCACAGCCCTGCCTAAGCCTCCCGCTGGGATGTGGGGCAGCCGGACAGGCACACGCGACACAGGTTTGCTGGAGAACGCGCCCGACTCCTCCTCTCCTTTTGCCATTTGGGGTGACACTGAATGGCTACTTGGTTCAAGAACATGATGACAGTGCCTGGCTATTACGTCGGGTGTTATGTCACCAGAAATACTGTTAAATGAAGTCCGAACATGAGGAGTTATTAGGCCAGACACTTCCTCAGCTGATAATTAGCTATAGCATATTACTAATGCAATACAACAAAATTTACCATTAAAGGACAGTCAGAGCTTGACTCAACTGCCGATACATCAGATGGAGCTGTGGTTATTGCATTCCTATTTCATTTCTAGTCTAAGATAGTCAGTAAGACAGGCAATAATGTTTGGTATGTATCATAGTCAACAGAGCGAATAAGGAAAAAAGACGATCCAAGAAAATGGGGTAGCATGTAATGGGAAGAAAGGATATCTTTATGACAGGTTGTTGGGCGATGGCAGTAGCTATAGGGACTTAAGCCTGATATTGGCAAGTTGGAGTATTAGTGGTCCACTTGCTCATTTGAATCAGCAAAGCATTCAGCAGGGGTTGTCAGTGCTGTAGAGATCAACAGACACCCCCTGGGCTAAATATCTAACAGCAGGGGCCTGGAGGCAATCCTAATTTTATACATGATCAATTAAGCGAGGTAAATTTAAATTAATTAAAAAAACGATTAGACTGAGAAAATGTATTCTAGAAAATATATACTAAAAAAGCAGACTTAGCTGACTTTTCCCATCTATAAACCTGGATTTTTTAGCACATTTCAAATAAAAATCAGTAATTTGAACACATACCTTGAACAGTTAAGTGGACCTGCATCGTTCTAGGAGTGTGTTGAGTTTGCACAGAACAAGTGTATGGACCATCATCTGTCACATCTACATCCTGTATCTGCAGGCTGTACTCTCTTCTGTTTGCTGTTGCAATTGAAACTCGAGGATCTACAGACCACTTGTCACTTCCAGCAAAAATAATGCTCGACCGATTCAGCCAGGCACCTTTTGAAGCTCCATCTTCCAAGTAACACCTGTGGGAAAAAATGAAGCACTATGTATGAAAATGTAAGGAGTTTTTAAATACCATTAACTTGCCATTGATTTATAGACTTCAGTCTAAGAGTCAATAGCAAGTTATTGGTAAAAATCAGCAATAGTCAATACAACTACAGCGTGCTAGACTTGAACCTCAAAACACAAGTCTCAAATTCAGAAAATACTTTTCAAGATTATTTTGGCTTATGATAAAATAAAACCCCTATCTTGCATGTCTGTAAGGTTCAACATTCAATAAATATTTTTGCTATGTTCTTCCTTTCAGATTTTCCTATTATAAAGTAGGTAGGAAGTCTCAGTTACTTCTGAACTGAACTCCGAGGCTTCGTGCAACAGCACACTGGAGTGCAGCCCTTCAGCTCCAGTGCAGCAGTGATCAGGAGCATGCATGCAAGCCCGTACGAAATTACTGTGCCTTTCCAGGGGCAGCATAAACTGCTGCTTGCTTAGTTAAGGACTTAAATGATTTCCACCAAAAAAATATAATGACATCCTAGAATCTAAAGAAAATTTCTCTTTTAAAAGGTTATCTAGATTTTTAATTGCTAATTTTACATTTTAAATATCTTATTTAAAGTAAATATACACTGAATTGGCTTGGATTTCCTAGATGACAACAGCAATGAAATACAAAGCTCTTTTAAATAATTCAAAAAACCTCAGTGGTACAGCAGTGAGTCAAACTACTGTGATTTGTTTTTAATGCCAAATGTTAGCTTTTGCACAACTATTGTTTATTAAAAAAGATTACCAAAAATAGTGTTCTCAAGGATATAACAGCTTAACTGAAGCTCTAGGAATAACATCCCCTACAATCAGATGCAGATATATCCCAGACAGATACCCTTCTTTCTAAATTTTATCTTGAAAATATCCCTCCAAAAATTTTAAAGACTTTCTTCTGAGTGAGTACAAACTACAGCTAGAGAATGAAAATACATACATCTAAAGAGTTTGACAGCATTTCTGCACAGTACCTTGGGGGTTTGAACATGGTACTTGAGATTGCTACGAAATTGCAAGCTGAATGCAACTCTGTAGGGTACTGCCAACTGTTTGAAACTAATCAGTTGAAAAATAAAAAGAACAAGGTATATTGCAAAATCTAATTTGTAGTCAGTGTCAGCATCTGCAGAATGAAAAACCAATATAAGCATTAAATGTCAGTGTTAATTGAAAATCTTTTCTGTAGATATTCAACCCAAAAAAAAAGTAAAATAGACATAAAACCTCTTCAGGTAATTAGGGCTCTGCAATATGCTGCTATTGTCAGTATTTTTTATTGTGGATTAGAAAACATTTTAAACTTCTCTTCCAAATAGCTTTTCGTCTTAAGTGAGCTGCTGGCTTTCACCGTGCACATTGAGAAACAGACTTTTAAGGACACTACTCAATGTCACCAGCAGGCTCTAAACCCAGCAGAGAACCAAGCACAATCACAAAAGCTTTGGAGGAAAAAGCGGTACGGAGCTGGTGCATCGTGTCCACGGCAGTTCTTCGCAAGCGGCGAGCGTGCGCGGAGCTGCGGCAGGCAGGGAAGGGGAAGCCCGCAGAGCGGGGAGCCCCGCGCCGAGGCAGCCCCCGCCGGGCGGTCTCGCCGCCTGCCCCGGCCGGGCGCCGCGGGGGCGAGCCAGCGCCCCGCGCGCAGGGGCCACCGAGCCGCTCGCCTGCTCGGGCGCCGGCTGAGGCTGCGCACTGGCCATTCCACTCCTGTGCCGCCCCGGGAGCGGCGTCGGTGGCGGTGTGTGGCCGGCGGCAGAGAGGCGATCGCTGAGCAGCCCTCAGCTCCCACGGGCGTTTGGGCTGTCCCTCAAGCCAGTGTTTGGACAACACCATCGCTGTTCTCCATGGTAGTGCCTGACAGTGGAAAGGAGGAGGGAAAGCTGGCTTGACTGGTGCTGCTCTCCTGTACTTCAGCCAGAAAGATGGTTTCTGTGAGCAGCAAAGGAGGGAGGAAAACATCATCGTGGGAAGCGCAGCAGTAAGGACAACCGGACATGGGGCTCAATGAAGGGTGAGAATACAAAGAATACACAGAGAAAATTCTTAAGTATCACTTTGCGATAGGCAAGGAAATATTTGTCCTAAGCAGAGGTGGACAGGAACGAGAGTTGAGTGAAGGCAGATGGCAGTAACGTGGAGCGTGCGCAAGACAGGCCTGGGAGAGCGCTGCCTGGAAGGCACCGTCAGCAAGCACAGCTCCCCCGAGCCGGAGCAGCGAGGGGGCAAAGACAGCGCGCACAGAAGGATCTTTGTTTACCAGGTGATTGAAAAGACTTTGAGGCGGCAGGAAGTGGGGTTAAGGTATCTAAGTATCAGTGACATGAGTACTGCTTTGCAGCTTTGCAGCAGGAGATGACACCGAGCAGGGGGGGAAGGACAAAGCGGCTAACGGGACGGGAGAAGCAACGGTGCCGGAGGCGAAACGGAGCCCCAAAACTGCAGCGCGGTACCTTGTCAGCGTTCAGAAGTAAGTCGCAGATTTACAAATCCACAGAGCTATAAATCCAGGAGTCTCTTTTTTAAACAAAGTGAAAGTGATACTGTCTGCCTGGAAAATAATAAACCTAGTTTTAAAGAGAGCATATTTAGGAAAACTGATATTTAAGAAAATGGGTAAACCGAACCAAGCAATTTTTAGCTTGTCCCTCACTGGGACCTCAACAGAATTTCTAGCTTTAAAACAAGTATAAGGTTGATGGAAGATAATACAAAGTGCAACAAGAGTCCTCCCAGAAAAACGGGATATTTTTATTTAGTAAGAGTTTTTTTAAATGAAAAAAAATATGACAGGTGTTATCTCTTTGATAAAACATTAAAATAATGCTAGTATGGAAATTGTTAGGTGGAGATAATGCTAATTTTGTAGATGAAGCATATGGTATTCCTTAAAGGGGAAAAGATGACATTCCCATCAGAAAGAAGAAACTGGATCCATCAGGCTGAAATACTTTGGAATGGATCATGAAAATAGCTATTTAATCATTTAATTAATGATCTCAACATGAAATCTGATGCGTTTTGATAGAAGCTGCTTACAACACAAGCTACAGAATCACTGTGTATATAGCACAGAATTGGGATGTCACAGAAACACTGCTTTAGGGCTGGCGAGCTCAGCGAGACCCTGTGCAGGAAGAGCTATCTGGGATCTGGACTCGCTTGGAGAAGGCAGGCATCGTTTTGAAGGTCTTCTGAAAACTATTTAATTGATTCTAATGAACAGATGACAGGGAAGGAAGCCGAAAAACCTCAAAAGCCCACTGGTATTTTTACAATACCTTTCTAGAGCAGCCGGGTACATCCGGTTATAAAGGAATGTTTTTGAAGGCAGCCTGCGGATTCCGTGACTGCTTAGAACTACACTTAAATCTTCCCCGTTTATCCACACACCCACAAGCACGAAAGGCCTTCCTCCCCCAGGGCAGCGAGACAGGCCTGGCTTCTGTCCCAGCACATAAAACAGCTCCACTTTCCAAATTCCCTCGTCTTTGTACAGCTTGTAAGAAGAAAAAGATTAGCCTTGCTTAAAAAAAAAAAAAAAAGAAAGAAAGTTGAGATTTAAGGGTATTAATTAAAGACGAAAGGGGAATTTTCCTGAGATTCAGCGCTCCGTCACGAGAAAGCGCCGCGGGCCAGGGAGGCGTGAGAGCGGCGCCTCGCGCCCCGGGCCGCCCGCGCAGGGCCGCCCGCGCAGGGCCGCCCGCGGGCAGCTCTCCGCGCAGCCAGGCTGCCGGCCGAGGAGGGCGCTCGGGGCCGGCGCGCGCAGCGCGGGGCCTGCTGCTGCGCCTGCGCTCACCTGCCGCCGCTCGCTGGAAACAGAACTAATCCTGAAAACAAACACATTTGGCTTCACTAATTCCTCATCATTGATAGAGACGAAAGTCTGCTAAAACCAAGTTTCATTTATACACCACTGATTAACAAAAAGAATCCTTCATACAATTGCAATATAAAATATGGAAACAGGAATAAAAATGTAATAGATTTCAGTTATTGAGGGACATTTTTAAGCTTGATGAAAAAATCATGAACAAGTATTTCTGAAAATGTGACCAGGAGAAACCATTCCAAGTTTTTGTCCATTACTTTGTCTGAACATGGTTGTATTTTGGAAGCTTGCAGCACTCAAAGTAAAAATATTATTTTGAGTAAGCTTCTTGGAAACAGGTTAAATATTTTGCCTGTAAAATAGACTTTATGGTGTCCTTGCACAGTTTCTTTCAACAGCTCAGTACTAACCTTCTCCACATTTGCTCAAAATCCACGGAGCTCCCAAGAATAGCAGGAGCGACTGACCGGGCGCTGACGCAGGGTTTCGCTGCACTGCCTTTCACGAGATGGCCTTTAAACGAAGGAGCAGCCAACACGTTGTGTTCTCCCAGAACACAAGCAAAGTGTGAAGGATAAAGTGTGTATTTACTCCATACAAGAAACAATCAAATGATTCATTTCAGGTGTTTTCTAATCTAACGAATTTAATCCCTTTCTGTTTACAAATGACTTCTCACTTTTGAAGATGCAGTTACTGTTTTTAAGTATTCTGCAGCCACCCGGAGCTGCACATTCACTTGAAGGGTGCGACTGGCCACTGAAGGCAACAGTTTTGCCTAGTGGAAATGACTTCTGAGGAGCAAGAATGACAGATAGGGATTTCTTCCTTTTCACATCAAAGACTGATGTCTATTTTCCCCAAACATTTCTAATTTTTTGACTGAATAGCGGTCTTTCCACAAGCATTTGTCTGACACAACAACCAGCTCTGCCTGCAGGAGTGTTTGCAACGAGTGACCCTAGGAAGAACGAAGTTCTGACCGGCGCCTGGGCCGCGGGCTTGCGCTGCCACGCTGCACCGGCGCTAGCGCAGAACTTCTTCACCTTCTCCCTTAAAATCAGTTTCTCACGTACTTCATCTCAACATGTACTCCTTCTTTTTATTTAAGACTAGCATTTTAACATCAGTCCCTAAGCCTCACACACAGGCGATAGCTCTCTGTTATGTTCATTGCACGGACAAAAAGACCTGTGGAAACAAAAAGGTTTTTTACATTTTCTTTTGCCTGAAACGCTGTTACGGTCGGAGTCTCTAAAGACGACGCACACCGGCGGGCCAGCGCGAAACGGAAGCGGAGGTTTTCAGCCATCCCGGGCCCGCGGTCGGGGAGCTGAGGGGAGCATTTCCGCCCGGCGGGCGGGCAGCCGGCGAGGGGAGGCCTCCCGCACGCCTGCCCCCGGCCTGCTCGGAGGCTCAGGCCAGGCGCCTCGTCGCCCTGCAGCTTCCGCGAGTGCTTCGGCAGGGAGCAGGCCGACCACGGGGGCAGGCCGCGCCGCGCCGTGCGGTGAAGCGCCATGCCGTGCCGTGCTGCCCCGCGCCGCGCCGCGCCGTGAAGCGCCATGCCGTGCCGTGCCGCGCCGCGCCGCGCCGTGCTGCGCTGTGCGCGGGGCTGCGGGGCTGCGTGCCGCCGCAGGGCCTGGCTCCCCACCCTGCGCTGCTCCGTCACTTCCCAGGAACTCAAACCTCAGTACGTTTATGTTCAGGGAAGTCTAACAAAACATTGCTTAGGAGAAATAACTTATTGAAAAGAAGATAACCAGTATAAAATGAAAATATTACGGGCCTTCCCTCTCTCTCCTCTCTTAATTTCTGGCTCATCATGGCAGCATTTTTTATAACATAAAGTAATTTTTAAAATGTATACATAGTACTGATTACTTTTTGTAAGTTAATAATAACACTACAGCAATATTAAAGAAAGCATAGTAATCCTGAAATAAAACAGACATTTGCTCTTTTTCCCCTTACATCTCTTGGGACAGCTTTGATTAAAGTGTAGTTGAATGTGGAAGATGCTTCTACTTTTAAACTAAGAGAGATGATTGGAAAAAGATTAATTTATTTTTTAACTGATGATTGTAATCAGAAACACTGTACTCCGCGTGAGTGAAAAACAGATTTTAATGTTAACTGTCACATCCGGATGAAAGTATTTTATTATTTTTCCAATCACTATTAACAGGAATGATCTTCTGCAATTCGTAAGCATAAAAAATATCATCTTACCCAAATTCCTTTAAGTTTTTAATCCTCTCTTTGCTACCTCCCACTTTCCTAGCTCTCTAGTCTATTCTTCCCTGTCATAATTAAAACACAGACTTATTAATCTTTGTGAAAACAATTTTTCTGAGTTGCTTAATTAAAAGTGCCCATGGCCTCTTTTTACAGAAGCATTCACACCGAGCCGGCCGCTGAGCCGTGTCACACGTGCTGAGCTCCACACAGCCTTAAAAACACTGTCTAGGGTTACGCCTGGATGGTACTTGGCTAGTGTTTTAAAAAAATCCTGAATTAAGACCGAAAGCTAACTTTTTTGCTCAGCTTTTGTGCAACTACTTCCTTGCCTTGGATTACAGGCTAACAGAGTGGATGAAGTGAAAAACTTCCTTGTAAGTATGTGGTCAAATTCAAGCCAAGCAACCTTTTAAATGCATCCAAGACATTATCTCCGAAGGCAGTAAATGCATTTCCGAGAGCGGCCCTGTCCCCTCTGCCGGGCAAAGCGGCGAGGCAGAAGAGGCGCCGGGAGGTGCCTGCCGGCAGCCGGCAGAGCTGGCCCCGCGCGCCGAACGCACCGCGGCCTCGCGGGCGCACCGAACGGCACGCCGTGAGCCGCCTCCCGGATGAAACACTTCCCAAACGGCAGGACGCACGGACCTCCTCACCACAGCCCGCCCGTGCCTGCATAGCCTCTCTCTCTGAACCAGTCATCTGTTGAAATTTCTGTGAAAATTGCTATCCCATTTACAGGAAGTCCTGTAATCCTTCCTTCCCCCCCCCCCCGAAAACCTAGGATTTAGTTTGCTTTTTCTGTGGGGAGGGGTTGTATAAGTGCTGCTCTGGGTGCTGGAAGAGCTGACTAACTCCCGCCGCGCGTGGCAGCAGCCCCCTTCTGTGGCAGCCCACGCGCCCCCCACGGAGCAGGAGGCAGCTGTGGAGCACTTAATACAGCTGTTACGGTTTACAACATCTTTTTAAAGTCATCTTTTTTTTTTTTTTTTTTTTTTTTTTTTTGTAATGAGATACAGCTGCTTTTTGTTGAGAAGAAAACCTTCACTCAGAACATAGAAGCCCTTTGTAACAAACAGTTTTGCTAAATTTTCTCTGCTTTAGGAGAAGATTAGTTTTTTGAGCTAAGCAGCAGGTGAAGGTAGAGCCACAACAGGGTCTGGGGTCAGTCGAGATAAACTCCCAGAAGTTCAGAGCATTATATAACTATGTGAACTCAAGAACATGGAAATCCCGCCAAAAACCTTTTAAGAACTTTAGGAAAATCTGTTTACAGCTGATCCCATAAATTTCTCCTTAAGACTCTATCTGGAGCCTGGAGACTAATGTCTTGAAAATTTGTTAAACTAAGCAAACTTCTCCAAACAATAAAAATTACTCAGGTGCAATTATAAGTGATCCTTTTCCATAGCCTTTTGTAATCAAAACCAGGTTTCTCATGCCTACTGATTATAGCTGAAAGCCTGGTAATTCTGCATAAAAAATTTGCTCAGCTGCTCATTATAGTTTTTTGTTTAAATTATTTATTTATATAAAACTCTCACACCTTAAGGCAACTGCTGCACTGACAGAAGTCTTCCTTGGCCAGCAAGAGGGTTTCCATGCTCTGAGCCCCTGCGGCTTTCCTGCAGCACCCCCTCAGCTGCAGTTCCTGCTGCAAGCTCAAGATCTACTGAAGGCTCTTTCAGACAGCAAGTGTGTCTGCAGAAGCTCATCCTAAGCATATCCTATGTAGAAGAACGTTGTAGGCGCAAGAGTGCTTTTTTCTCACAGAATTAATCTGTACTAACCACTGCTATGCCTGGAAGAATGAAAACACTGACCACGGAGCATGATCTAGTGGAAGATGTGTCCAGGATTCAGCTGCAAACGTTGGGGGAAATTATTTCTAAAACATAACAAGCAGCAAAATATTGCAGAGGAATTGCAGCCAGGAACCAAGATGTACAGAATATTAATGAAAAGAAAGATGTAGAGTTCAAAAGACATTAAAAATATTGTAGAAAAATTCCTAAGCGTTGTCTTAGGAAGACAATTTTTTTCGAGAAGCACATTATTTATTTATGAAACATGCACATGCTAAATTATCCTGCAGAGGGAGACTATTGTTTCACGAATGGAACAGAAATCTGCAGAGACAGTTCTGGAAAGCTGGATAAAAAGGAGTCAAATACCACAAATGAGCAGTTTTTGAACAGAGTTTAAAGTCAGAACCACAAAACTTTCTCTCTTGGCAATGTAACCTGCTCTCGTTGGCCTGGCATCTTCTTCATAA
Source organism: Rhea pennata (assembly GCF_028389875.1). Classification (NCBI taxonomy): domain Eukaryota; kingdom Metazoa; phylum Chordata; class Aves; order Rheiformes; family Rheidae; genus Rhea; species Rhea pennata. The sequence goes on along the minus strand of NC_084670.1, from coordinate 1,038,503 downwards.
CCTACACTAAACCCTGCTAACCTAATGCCAATTCCTGTTGATTTTTCAATTCATCCCAGTATAACTATTTTATTATATTTATAATAAATGATATAATTATATTTATTATATTAAAAAAATGTCCACAGCATTCAGCTGAGCTCTGCTGAGGCTTCCTTCTCAGGTCCGCAGCTCCCCAGCACAGCCAGGCTGCTGGACCACCTTGTCCCAGCTGCGCCGTGCCGCAGGCCGGCGGCATTGGTTGGTCACGCTCATTCCAGTTCCTGTCTCTTCTCTATACGGCCACGGGTCACAGCACGTGTTTGTGAACTTTGCAGTTTAATTTATGGAGGCTGAAAGCAGCGCTAACACTGCTTTGTTCCCCTACAAAACCCTTCAGCATCCAATTCCCCGGAGCACCCGCCACGGCAGCGTTGCATCGCCATGGCCACCTCTGCTCCTTCTCCTGCCGCTCGCCACCTGTCCGACTGCCAAGTCCTCGCACCTTCCTTCGGCCTTGGTACCAACCTTCCTTCTACCTAGTCAGCAGGTCCCAGCGTTTCCCTGGCCTTTTCCTGAGCTCTGCCTGAACAGCCAGGCATTAACACATGCCAGCGAGCCCTTCCTCTGATCGCTGCTCTGCAGGCGGTCTGCACCTGGGGCTGCAGTCGGTACCAAGCGCTTTCCAAAGTCAGATCTGTTTCCAGGGCGTGGGGCTGCAGCGCCTCCCTGGCAGGGACTGATTTCCCACTTGGAAGAGGAGCAGGTACCAGGAATCAGCACCTCCCTGGAGCACGACGAACATGAACACGCTCAAACCTGGGGCCTTGGGGTGCTCCCTGGGCCGCGGGAGAAACGCTCCTTCGGCCGTGGGAGAAGGTTGCCAGGTGCCTGTCCGGGGAGGGGGGATCCTACCTGTGACTCTCCCAGGGGAATCTCGTCTCTGTGCAGGAGGGAACGACACAAGTCTCCACTCTCTGCCTGTTGTCCCTCCCACAGCCTCTTCTCTAAATTGTCCCCAGGCAAACAGCAGATTAATCTGTTCCACGCACAGTGCTGCCAAATGAGCTAACGTTGTCATAGTATCTTTCCCCCTTCGCAGCTGAACAGACTTGACACAGCAGAGGTTTTTTTACCCAATGTTTGCATTCAAATAATTCATTTAGCACCATATCAATATACTTATTCATAATTACCTCCTTCAAATAAAGACCTTTTTTCCCAATTTACTGGTCTCTATTTTCAGTGATTCTCAGCAGTACGTTACACTGCTTTCTAATATAGGAATTTACAACTGGAGAACTGCAAATTTAGGGAGGAACTGAGATAAATCTTTAAATATTTGCTAACCCAAGGACTTCTTCAAAAAGAACAGATAAGAGTATGAGCTTCTTATCTGGCAAACTGCCTGAAATAAATGGGGTATGTGCTACCTGAATTTTCATGAATAATTAGCATAATTAACCTCCCTACTCTCCTGCTATGTCACTTCCACTGCTCTTGGGAATCAATGTATAGTTTATTAAATGTGGGAATATGTCACATAGTCTCCTTGATAGCTGGTATAACCAGGCTGCCAGGTACCTACCAACGTGCCCGAGACACACAAGGCAAGACTGCGAGAGAAAGCAGCATTAAATGTTTTCCTCACACATCTGCAGCAGCTTGATTTTTTTTTCCAAGCAACCATCCTTGGGAAACATCCTTGGCAGTCACATTTCGCAATAGCAACAGTGAAACTCATAAATGTCTCAACGTTATTTGCACCTGGAACAGGTACACTGAAGAGACAGCTCATTTCTTTAATTAAAGTTTAAATTATTTACAAACTGATAACTTACCCCTTACATTAAATAACGAATGCTTCTGTCTCACTAGCAGTAAATGGATTTTCCAAGCCTCCTTCTATGGTATAAAGAAGTGACCGAACCATACAGAATTATTGTTATTCACTGCAATAACTCCACTTTAGTTCACATATTTCATTACATATTGTATATTGTTTCAGATCACTACCTGTATTAAGGAACTAAGGCTTTTACAGTTAGTCATATCACGACCTTTTTTTCCTAGATGCTTGTTGATGGACATGATTCCTCCCTTATATTAATATATCTGCTCTTTTCGTAAGTTCTGCTGCCAAAAGATGCAGTAAGTTATTACACAAAACATGTCCTCAGGGAAATAATAGATTAATCTCTAAATCTGAATTTTTTTATGGAAAATCAGTACAATATCAGTAATTAATGGTGTGACATGACCTTTTTCTCCTAGATGAAAGTATGATTTGGTGGTATTTTTTCTGTGAAAGAGAAATATTTTCTGTGGCACAGCGGCACCCGGGAGCTCGACAGCCACGCGGCCCTGCAGCGGCGCCCGGCACCGCGAGCGCCCGCGCCGGGGCCCAGCGGCGCCCGGGAGCGCGACAGCCACGCAGCCCTGCAGCGGCGCCCGGCACCACGAGCGCCCGCGCCGGGGCCCAGCGGTGCCCGGGAGCGTGACAGCCACGCAGCCCTGCAGCGGCGCCCGGCACCACGAGCGCCCGCGCCGGGGCACAGCGGTGCCCGGGAGCGCGACAGCCACGCGGCCCTGCAGCGGCGCCCGGCACCGCGAGCGCCCGCGCCGGGGCCCAGCGGCGCCCGGGAGCGCGACAGCCACGCGGCCCTGCAGCGGCGCCCGGCACCGCGAGCGCCCGCGCCGGGGCACAGCGGTGCCGGGGAGCGCGACAGCCACGCGGCCGTGCAGCGGCGCCCGGCACCGCGAGCGCCCGCGCCGGGGCCCAGCGGCGCCCGGGAGCGCGACAGCCACGCGGCCCTGCAGCGGCGACCGGGTACCGCGAGCGCCCGCGCCGGGACCCAGCGGCGCCCGGGAGCACGACAGCCACGCGGCCCTGCAGCGGCGACCGGGTACCGCGAGCGCCCGCGCCGGGGCACAGCGGCACCCGGGAGCGCGACAGCCACGCGGCCCTGCAGCGGCGCCCGGCACCGCGAGCGCCCGCGCCGGGGCACAGCGGTGCCCGGGAGCGCGACAGCCACGCGGCCCTGCAGCGGCGCCCGGCACCGCGAGCGCCCGCGCCGGGGCACAGCGGCACCCGGGAGCGCGACAGCCACGCGGCCCTGCAGCGGCGCCCGGCACTGCGAGCGCCCGCGCCGGGGCACAGCGGTGCCCGGGAGCGCGACAGCCACGCGGCCCTGCAGCGGCGACCGGGTACCGCGAGCGCCCGCGCCGGGGCACAGCGGTGCCCGGGAGCGCGACAGCCACGCGGCCCTGCAGCGGCGCCCGGCACTGCGAGCACCCGCGCCGGGGCACAGCGGTGCCCGGGAGCGCGACAGCCACGCGGCCCTGCAGCGGCGCCCGGCACCGCGAGCGCCCGCGCCGGGGCACAGCGTCGCCCGGGAGCGCGACAGCCACGCGGCCCTGCAGCGGCGACCGGCACCGCGAGCGCCCGCGCCGGGGCCCAGCGGCGCCCGGGAGCGCGACAGCCACGCGGCCCTGCAGCGGCGACCGGGTACCGCGAGCGCCCGTGCCGGGGCACAGCGGTGCCCGGGAGCGCGACAGCCACGCGGCCCTGCAGCGGCGACCGGGTACCGCGAGCGCCCGCGCTGGGGCCCAGCGGTGCCCGGGAGCGCGACAGCCACGCGGCCCTGCAGCGGCGACCGGGTACCGCGAGCGCCCGCGCCGGGGCACAGCGGCGCCCGGGAGCGCGAGCGCCCGCGCCGGGGCCCAGCGGTGCCCGGGAGCGCGACAGCCACGCGGCCGTGCAGCGGCGACCGGCACTGCGAGCGCCCGCGCCGGGGCACAGCGGCGCCCGGGAGCGCGACAGCCACGCGGCCCTGCAGCGGCGCCCGGCACCGCGAGCGCCCGCGCCGGGGCCCAGCGGCGCCCGGGAGCGCGACAGCCATGCGGCCCTGCAGCGGCGCCCGGCACCGCGAGCACCCGCGCCGGGGCACAGCGGCGCCCGGGAGCGCGACAGCCACGCGGCCCTGCAGCGGCGACCGGCACCGCGAGCGCCCGCGCCGGGGCACAGCGGCGCCCGGGAGCGCGACAGCCATGCGGCCCTGCAGCGGCGCCCGGGTACCGCGAGCGCCCGTGCCGGGGCACAGCGGCGCCCGGGAGCGCGACAGCCACGCGGCCCTGCAGCGGCGACCGGCACCGCGAGCGCCCGCGCCGGGGCACAGCGGTGCCCGGGAGCGCGACAGCCATGCGGCCCTGCAGCGGCGCCCGGGTACCGCGAGCGCCCGTGCCGGGGCACAGCGGCGCCCGGGAGCGCGACAGCCACGCGGCCCTGCAGCGGCGACCGGCACCGCGAGCGCCCGCGCCGGGGCACAGCGGCGCCCGGGAGCGCGACAGCCATGCGGCCCTGCAGCGGCGCCCGGGTACCGCGAGCGCCCGTGCCGGGGCACAGCGGTGCCCGGGAGCGCGACAGCCACGCGGCCCTGCAGCGGCGACCGGGTACCGCGAGCGCCCGCGCCGGGGCCCAGCGGTGCCCGGGAGCGCGACAGCCACGCGGCCCTGCAGCGGCGCCCGGCACCGCGACCGCCCGCGCCGGGGCACAGCGGTGCCCGGGAGCGCGACAGCCACGCGGCCCTGCAGCGGCGCCCGGGTACCGCGAGCGCCCGCGCCGGGGCACAGCGGTGCCCGGGAGCGCGACAGCCATGCGGCCCTGCAGCGGCGCCCGGGTACCGCGAGCGCCCGTGCCGGGGCACAGCGGCGCCCGGGAGCGCGACAGCCACGCGGCCCTGCAGCGGCGACCGGCACCGCGAGCGCCCGCGCCGGGGCACAGCGTCGCCCGGGAGCGCGACAGCCACGCGGCCCTGCAGCGGCGCCCGGCACTGCGAGCGCCCGCGCCGGGGCACAGCGGCGCCCGGGAGCGCGACAGCCACGCGGCCCTGCAGCGGCGCCCGGGTACCGCGAGCGCCCGTGCCGGGGCACAGCGGCGCCCGGGAGCGCGACAGCCACGCGGCCCTGCAGCGGCGCCCGGCACCGCGAGCGCCCGCGCCGGGGCACAGCGGCACCCGGGAGCGCGACAGCCACGCGGCCCTGCAGCGGCGACCGGGTACCGCGAGCGCCCGCGCCGGGGCCCAGTGGTGCCCGGGAGCGCGACAGCCACGCAGCCCTGCAGCGGCGCCCGGCACCGCGAGCGCCCGCGCCGGGGCCCAGCGGTGCCCGGGAGCGCGACAGCCACGCGGCCCTGCAGCGGCGCCCGGCACCGCGAGCGCCCGCGCCGGGGCACAGCGGCGCCCGGGAGCGCGACAGCCACGCGGCCCTGCAGCGGCGCCCGGCACTGCGAGCGCCCGCGCCGGGGCCCAGCGGTGCCCGGGAGCGCGACAGCCATGCGGCCCTGCAGCGGCGCCCGGCACCGCGAGCGCCCGCGCCGGGGCACAGCGGCGCCCGGGAGCGCGACAGCCACGCGGCCCTGCAGCGGCGACCGGGTACCGCGAGCGCCCGTGCCGGGGCACAGCGGTGCCCGGGAGTGCGACAGCCACGCGGCCCTGCAGCGGCGCCCGGGTACCGCGAGCGCCCGCGCCGGGGCACAGCGGCACCCGGGAGCGCGACAGCCACGCGGCCCTGCAGCGGCGCCCGGCACTGCGAGCGCCCGCGCCGGGGCCCAGCGGCGCCCGGGAGCGCGACAGCCACGCGGCCCTGCAGCGGCGCCCGGCACCGCGAGCGCCCGCGCCGGGGCACAGCGGCGCCCGGGAGCGCGACAGCCACGCGGCCCTGCAGCGGCGCCCGGCACCGCGAGCGCCCGCGCCGGGGCACAGCGGCACCCGGGAGCGCGACAGCCACGCGGCCCTGCAGCGGCGCCCGGCACCGCGAGCGCCCGCGCCGGGGCACAGCGGTGCCCGGGAGCGCGACAGCCACGCGGCCCTGCAGCGGCGCCCGGCACTGCGAGCGCCCGCGCCGGGGCACAGCGGTGCCCGGGAGCGCGACAGCCACGCGGCCCTGCAGCGGCGCCCGGCACGAGCACCTGTGCAGCACCAGCACTGCGGCGCGGCGGTGGCGAGGATGGCGCTCGCTCGCAGCTGGGCAGGATCCACCAGCGAGGCACGTTTGGATGCCGCCTCTGGCGCAGTGTCGGTGATGCTCTTCGAGAGTCTCACCTAATTCACCACGTCGCCTCCAGGGGAACCAGGCATGAGACAAAATTACTGACAACAAGATGAAGGTACAAAAGCGTCTCATCATCTACCTCTGCAACATTTTTAGTGTAATTTGCTCTAACGTTGATGTCACTTGTATTTACATTTGTACAGGTTTCCGCCTCCATAACTGCCAGTCAATCCAGTTCAAAGAAAAGACCATTTTCTCAGAGCTTTCTTGGCCGCTGACATCCAGCACAGGCGGTGATGAGCTGTGAAGGCAACACCACGAATTCCCGACTGCCCAACAGCAGCTTTGGGCATGGACGGCGACATAGACGGTGTTAACATCACAGCTGCAATACAGTTGTCATTTTTATTTATATGAAAATATTTCTCCTCTTTTCAAAAAGAGTTGCAGAAATGTTTTCATATCTAAAATGAACAAAAAAAGATGGTGCAAAACTAAGAGTCATTAGTTATTAATTAATTATTATTTCATGGAAGCACATAACATTTTCTCTTTGAAGACAATATCAAACAACATCATTATTAGTTCTGATAGTGTCTGTTTCATTTTTAGTGAGTAATTTCCTGCTTAATCATATTATTTGAAATAGCATAAAATCTAAAACATATTCATTATTTAAAGGGCAATAAATGCTGCATTTGATACTTACTAACTCCTAAAGATTTACAATATAGAAACATTGTCTGCTTCAAATCACGAAAAAGAATTTGCCAGTGCACAAAAATAAGTAAGTAATTCACTGCACAGTTTTGTTTGTAAGTAATTCACTGCACAGTTTTGTTTCTGTTGCTTTGCACTATTTCTAAAGGGAGAGGAGGCTTTGAAAATCTGAAACCCAATCGTGTTTACTTTATAGAAATAGATAAGTCAACTGTTTCTTCTGATGGTGAAAGCCAATGCAGATGGTAATTTATCCCCCTGATTTTTTGCCACATGACACTGAAACACAAATCAGAGGAATAAAAAGCCACATAAGCTCTGAGACCATGGCAAAGCAAAAGGATCATGCCTAGAGGATGAGAAAACATCAGGCCTTTGAAAACACTGTGTTACAATCAAAATTTTCAATATCACAAGCTTTTAATAAAGGATTTTAGCATTCAAAAATATCTATCTGAATTAAACCAGACATGATACTGGTAACATAATAATTAACTGCATCTATTTCAGCTTCAAAATAGTTACATTAGTCTGCATCAAGTGAATCGAAATTTTCTTCCCCAATGTAGTAAGTTCTGACAAAAAACAAGGGCTCGGAACAGAGGATGATCACAGTAAAATGCACTCGGGAAAAAGCAGTGAGGGTAGCATTGCTATTTATACTCTCAACATTCAAATAAATGCCATAACTTGATAATAAATACAGTACCACAGCAATGGCAGGCTGGCACCAACTTCAACAAATTACAGAAATAAAGAGTCAGGAAGAGCCGCTTGGAACAGTGCAACTTTAGGATGTTCGTGGGGATGATTTACGTTACCCTGAATGCCCGAGAGCAGGCGGAAATCACTGAGAGTTTAATCCGCAGAATTACCATACTGAACACGAATACTGGCCTGAGTTTTCGGAGTAGCTCCGTCGTGGCGACTCAGCTCCGGGGAGGTTTATCTGGCCTGCCCGTGCCATCAGGGAGGCGAGATGACCCGAGCCCGCCGGCTGTTCTGCTGAACGCGTCGGGCGCAGGGAGAAGAGAGGGGCCCCGCTCCGGCACCACGCGGCGCCGACGCCAGCTCCGCCGCCTCCAGGCCTGGGGGCGGCGGCGGGGGGCTCCCGCGGAGGACCCCGGGGCTGGCGGCAGGCCCGCCCGGCACCGCGGCAGGCAGCCGAGGGGGCCGCCAGGCGGCAACCCCGCGGGCGCTGCCGGCGGCCGCCTCTCCTCCTGCCTGTCTGTGAGCGCACCCATGCAGCAAATATGTCATGTTACACACACAAAATAGCAAAATTAAGGGAAAACCAGAAAAACTTATCTTTTTATTGGCTTTCCCATGGAATATTACAAATTCCTAGCATATCAGTAAATCTGACAATGTGTTAAAAATCATATCACTATAAAAAAAGCATTAAATGACTGGACTGTTTTCCTCTGCCTTCCGATTGCTTAATACGTAGGTTTTGTTTCACAAGATTTTATTGAATAGGCTTTTACACTAACAAGGCTAATGAAAAAAACTCTTTCCGAAGCAAAAGCAATCCAGGCTTTAGGATTTCCTTATAATCAAATGTACACCCACAGCAGCCACACACAAGGCAGGACATAATCGTGTGCTGTGGCCGGTGCTTCACTGGAGTGTTATTGACTCTGGACTCCTGTTCGAGAAGGTAACCCTAACCCTGCAATCCAATTCCCTCCAGGCAGGCTTAAGGAAAATAACAGAGTTAATGTCAGAAGGAAAGCTACCCAGAGAGGTATAATTCATCATGGAGTGTTTCATGCCATTATCTTAAAAACATACAGTGTAGTAATCACTTGAAGTAGTGATAACACATAATTGTAGGCTTCTCATAAATTATAGGTGAATGGGAGTTTCAGCTAATGAGTGCCAAATAGCAGCTCAGGAACTGTAGTGATTACAGAAGATGTGGTGATGAATGCATTTATTATTGGGGTATTACAAATCTTTTTATAGCAGAGATGGCAAGTGTATAAATAAATAACTGGCCATGTACCTGCATAGCTAACAAAGATACCTAGGTTATTAGATGGCAGTTTACCCAGCCTATTATACAGAAACATTTTAAAGCTGGGTGATATCAAAACAAAATGAAGCCCAAGCACATCTGCATCCATGTGTATACACACACAGTTTTGATACACATGCTAGAATGCTCGAGACCCACCCCCCCAAAAATTTACTTCATTTTTAATGGAAGAACATCCCCCTCCCCCAAAGCAGCAATGCTCCGTGGCGGGATAAATAAGGCGCTGTCCAAACTAAAGACTGCTCTCTGCGTCGCAGGCTTATAGCGAGCCCTGCGCACAGAGAAAGCTCTGGCCGTCACAGGGAACGGGGCAGAGCCGTCCGGGCGCCCCGGCCCCGGAACCGGCCCCTGGCAGCAGGTAACGGCTGGGCTGTACCACTGACACCCCTGCCCCCCAATCCGTATGGGGAATCCTCCCTTCCTCCACAACTCCCGCAGTCGGAAAACATTTGTATTTGGTTTGACAACAAAAAATAGTAGGTGCTCTTTGGGCATCTCCCTGCTCTTCGGGAGAGGAGGCCTCTCGGCAGAAGGAGCGAACGTTTCACCTGCACAGCTGCTGGCAGCTCGGCAAGCGCTGCTCCTTGGGGCTTTCATCTTCCAGCAGCTGCTATACTTTGTGTTCAAACGAGTAAATATTGAAGATGAAGAAACGAATGAATAAAATCAAACTTTTGCTCCCGAAAACAAGTTTTTTCACTGACTTCAGTATAGGCAAACTGGGCCCAATCTGCTATTTTCTATGGAGTAGTATTTTGTGAGCACAGATTGAGGTATTTCCGCCAGTGCAGCTACTTAGAGTCCAACACATATCACTTAGGTTTGTTTTGTTCTGTGTCTCCTTGCACATTAAAGACAAAAATAAATGACAGAATTTCACAGAAATAAAATGCATGCACAAACACAAGCAAGAAGCAAACAAAAGCCAGTCGTCAGCACATAAACTGCAGTAAAAGGAAAGTAGTCCAAGAAGGCAGAGCATGACGCTACTGCAACTCCCCGGCTGGGCCACTTCTGTTTGGGCATCTCCCGGCGGGCACCAGGGGACCCGGCGCCCAGCGTCTGTGCGACTCCGGAGCGCCAAGCAGCTCCTCAGTGGCGATACACAGCACCGGCAGCGAGGAGCAGCGGGCAGGGGGCCGAGCGGGACCGCCGGCGCCTGCTGGGGCCGTGCCGACCGCCCGCCGTCTGGCCCACGGCACCGCCCCGCCAAGGGCCTGGCACGCTCGGCGCCGGCCGTTCCCCGCAGCCCTGCCTGGGCCGTCCGTCTGGTGCAACGGGTGAGCACTGTTGTCTCCTGAAGAATTTGGATGCTCCATTGCTTTTTTTTTTTTTTTTTTTCTGAAGCAAATTATGAAAATACATTGAAACTTTAACACAATCTCTCAGAACGAAAATATTCTGGCAGTCTGAATTGCACTTTGGCTTTTTGTGAGCATGACGCATTTTGTCCGCTTCCCTGCGGCCTGGCAGTGTGGCCTGTAGGACAGGCCACTGCTGCTTTTTTAAAAAAACTGTTATGTTGCAATTCTGAGTCTGAAGCCATGATAATTTTTAAAGAGTAAAGACAACAGAGTATTTCTTTCATTTTAAAATTGCATAGCTGATAAATAAAATTTGGTTATACAATTTGCTGATTCCTTCCACATTGCTGATCATAAAGACACCAGTGAGCAGAACTGATAAGAGATGCTATGCAGCCTGTAGGCTCTCTCCCTTTCTCTCCAGTTGAATTAAATTATCTAATGCCTAGAATGAATATGTTGGATGAAATTCTATATATCAAGATGAAAATAACTTAAAACACAGAGGAAGAAAAGCATACTATTTCTCTAAAGTTTCTGACATTAGCTTCGACCCAGGCTTGAGCGCCTACTCCTAATTCAGAATGAACTACAGCTATAGTCTTTATTCTTTGTCAGGCAGAAAAGTGACTTACATGAAGGTGCATCACATTCCTGGCCAGTACCCAATACAATTAGGAAAGTGCAGCTAGCAGGAAAAAAAAGGTCATTTCAACAATTCCATTTGTGAGAAAACATCTGAAATTTATTTGCATCCCTCTGCAGAATGAAAACAAAATTTAAAATCTCAAAAATTTTTGTGAAATACAATTTTCCACTCACTAACTAATTACTGGGACCGGTACAAGATTTCCTCTGTACTTTTATCTTGGAACATTTAGTTTGCTGATATACTACTACTTGGAATATTAATAAATAAATAAATAAAGGGAAAATGTAATTGTGCTATAATCTTCCACGATAATGAAGCTTTAAAGAGACAGTTCTATTTAAAATAGGAAGAAAGGGTTTTAGATGGAAGTGCACCGGCTCACGTAAGTACACGAACTTGGCACATGCATGTCTCAGGTTGTAGTTGCCAGCAATATCCAGATTTTTGGATGAACCTCACAGCTGCTTGTTCAATAGCATCACTACTAATACATTATTAATAATATTATTAAACATCTCCCCAGGGAAGTGTTGGGCCAGAACTCAGCATGATGCAGCTGCTTTCTGCCACACTACCAGTGTCATGCCTGTAAAGCAGACCAGTAAGGGCCAAGTGCCAGAGAGGTGACACAAGGCTCAACCAGTCCTCTTCGTGCTGTTACTTTTCCTTACACTGCTGTAGCAAGAAAATGAGCTGCGACCTGGAGCTGCAACTAGGAAATGCTTCTGCTGCTCTTGGCAATGTTTACTGTCTGCCTGGATTACATAACCCACCCAACCCCTGCTGCAGCTGCCCAGGAACAAGATTCGCAGACCTCACATTCAAAGGGGACGCTCCACGGTGGCCCTCAGCTTTAGATCTTTGACGTTTCTGTCCTCCAGGATCCTTTTTTGCACCATTAGTGTCTGTCTGACGCACTAACAACTCCTGCTGCTCTCTCAGCACAGTTACTATTACCCCCAGAGTCTTGCTCAGGCTACAGCAGCTGAATTTGCTTGGCTGTTCGGACCCTGGTTGCTTTACTCTCCCTTTGCTCAGTCTGAAGAATCCACTTGGTCCCTGATTGCAATGCTGCTTTTTATCTTAATGCCTTTAGATTTTCCTTGACAGGGCATCTGTTGTAGTGATGACTGGCACTAGGGAATGACCACAGAGTCAGAACTAAAACTGCAGAAGCTTCAATCACATTTGTTAATTTTCCCTTTTTTTAACTAAGAATAAAAATTCTAATCTTTTGGGATATATGAGAGAACTTGTCACTTTACTTATCAGGACTTTCTGCTAGTAAATATCAAGCTTATTTTTGACAGTTGGTAATATGCTAAGATACCCTAAGAGGGTATATTAGAGGTTATAGTGATCAGCCCTAGCTGAGTAACCCTCTTCCTGGTTCAGGAGCTGCTAAGCATGCGTTAAAAAGGAAGATACAGCTACTGTTTCACTCTGAGAATCTGGGCGATGTACTTAACCATTTCTCATTTCAAATCCACCTTTATTTCTTCCATTTTTTGGATAGTGTTGATATCATTACAGTAATGCAGAGCAAGTATTCTCTCATTTTCCTTAGAGAAACACACAGATGGCTTTTGCCAATGTCTGTGCACAAGTGACAAACACAATGATTTCTCCTCTTTGTGTGTTTCTGATGGTGTTTCAATACATTAAAATTGTTGAGCAGCTCACAGTGAGAGCTCTCTTTTGAGGATTTCTGTGAATTTACATTAACTTCATTTGTAACAAGTCTAAGCAGCAATAAATATTTGATGAGGTGACCTATGTTTCTGGACTGCACTTCTCACAGATCACCTTCATCACTGCCCCTTCCTGCAGCTCTGGGACCCGGCAAAGCTGCCAGGACCAGAGTACGGAGCAGTTCTGTCCCTGGGAAGTTGATGAGCTCCTCTGCAGCTGAGCGTGGCCAGGAATTTGCAGAGCTGTGTGCTATGGCAAGTCTCCCTTCCTCCCTTCCTCGCCTCCTCCAGCCCCGTTCCGGGAGCACCGACTCCTGCTGCGCTCTCCCAAGCCGCAGAACGCGCGCGCTGCCCCCGGGAACGCTGCCTTAGGAAGTGAGGCTACGGGCGAATGAAAAGCGTTGCCATATTCCCTCCAATCCCTTAAATGAAAGTAATGACAGTGCACTCTTTTATCTGCAGCTGTTTGGCAAAAACTTTTGAATCTTATGCAGCACATTCATGTCTCAAGTATTTTGCAGTAGCATATAATGGAATAATTTTAGATAATTAGGCAAAGGTGCCCTGCATTTGACAAATCTCTCTAGGTGATCCTGGTCTCTCTGCTCCTGTTCCAGTACTAATGGCAAAGCTTGGAAAAGGCAGATAAAAGACATACTTTACAACAAGAGCATGCCAATGAATTTAAGATATTCTGTAGTCTCAGTCTGAATTTGAATTTCTGTCATTCGAAGGATATCCTGGATCTGAAGCCTTCAATATTACTCACATTTAAGATTTAAGCAAAGATCTGTGCAAGATAATGGAAAAGATTCAGAAAAAAAATGTTTGCTTTTAAAATGAGAAATTACAACACTAAGGTTTTGAAATCACTTGAAGATAATAAATTTGAGTTCTCGTTTCATACAGTGCTTAGTTTTCTAGTTCTTATAGAGGAAAATCACGTACACTATGACACAGTACCTTCCTATCTTTAACTCAGGGGTGCAAAAGACATGGAGAATACTGAGTGCTTTAATTAGCCTCGGAAAAGCAGTGTTTTATGTATCTTTGTGTTGAGATTGAAATAGGTTGCCAGATGCACATGCAGGATTCTGTGCCTGAACAACATGGACAGCAAAGGAAGACTCACAGCAATGAAAACCGTCCAGTGCACTGTCACAGATAAGACACCAGGAACTAGCCTATGCTTGTCTTAAAATGGAGGCAGTTTATGATCTAAATGGGTTATTATAAATCAAAGAGGATGCATTAAAGATTTTAAACAACTTCAAATGTTGTGCCTAAACTTTTAATTTTGTGTGCCCATACTGCTAATAGGATGAACACTTTCTGAGCCCCTTAGCAGCCTATTTTCATTTTTCATGCTGTATTTCCATCTGAATCATTCATTGTGAAAAGATATTTTACCAGAAGAATTTAGCTTTTTACAGAATGCAGTCAAGGAAGTAGATTACCTAGCAAAACCCTCATCTCCACTCAACTGGTGCTCTTTATCTTCTCGCAGCAGATACTCTCACGGTTGCCTCAGTAATCCAGTCTAAAGAACATGGCCCGCCAACATTAAGCACAGTTAGCGCAGGATAATCACAGCTAGTGATTCTGACATGCCTGCTTTTCCGCAAAACCTCTATCTTCTACCACACTGCGGAGCTAGTGTTAGAGTACATCGTTAAGTGAGTGCTTAGCCAAGGTTTTGTCTGCTCCTAATTGTTACTCTGGATTCTGATCAATAAGACAAAACGAATCCGGTGGGAAGGACCTCGCAATGCTCTACCTTGGAGGAAGTGACAACAGGGCAGACAGGCCACATACTTCACAGGCCTGGCCGGCGAAATACGCAGCTGATACTCCCAGTGGAGAATGAGACTGCGCTGATTGCACTCAAATGCTGTCTTTGAAATGAGGACGCAATTTATAGCAAACAATCTTAGTATATGTGAATGTCAACTACTTTCACGTATGCAACTGTTCACCTGAACTGCTCTGAAACAAAAAAAAGGGGAAGCGAGGCGAAAACAGGATGTTACAGCAGTCTTTATCTTTAGCTCTCTCACTTTAATTGTAAGTCATTTTTAGATCTAATGAAATTGATTGAGAGATTTTAATTTGAAAGAACATAGTTCATAAAAAATAGCAAATGAATTCACTTTGAGAAGTGCCTCTCCCACTGCAGAGTATCTCATCCAAAGGATTATATATTGTAATGCCGACTACCCTGCGCGTTACTCACTTCAGTCACTTCCACACTTGCAGAAGTTTCTTTCTATTTTTCTGCATGTGGGAGGGATGATCTTTGAAAATACTCCACAAACCGCAATTCCATTTTGGAATGGTACTGCTCCCAAGCAAGAAAACAGAAAAACCTCTCCGATTATCCTTTGCCTCACCGTTGGTGAGGGCGAGTGCTAGCCACGTAGCTGCCTGCTTTTAACTCAAAACCTCGGGGAAGGCGCTGGGGGAATCTGTGGTGCAGGCTGGTGTATCACAGCATCCCAGAGGAGCTGAGGCCGGTAGACACAGCTGGAGATCGCCTGCTCCAACCCCTGCTCCGGCCGGGCCACCCGGAGCAGCAGCTGCCCCGGACCGCGTCCAGGTGGGTTTGACCATGGTTTGGACAGAAATAATTAAAAGTGCATGTGGAACCTCACCATGGTATTTGTAAAGAGTGACTTCGTTAAAAATAACTACATTTCCTATGATTGCTGATCAGCCATTCCTAGTCCTTCCCAGACAAATACTTTAAATGTTGCCTGCCAGAGAGCTTAGAACACTTCCAACTCCTCCCCTACTTCGAGTCATTTTTATAGTTTTGGTTTTCCTTTTTTTTGGTGGTTTTATTAATGCAGCAGCCACACTCAGATAACATAAAAACACTCAAAAAGTGGATCCAGAGCAATTAAGGAATGGTTGTCTCAGGTACACATGGAAGTGGGAGAAACACTAACATTATTCACTTATTACAACTCAGGGAGACTCTCATCACCTAATTGTTTTGCTTGAACAGGTGCTCAGTAGGAACACAGATTTCACGTACTTCTAAGAAATATTCAAAAAATATTTTTATAACAGAAAAGAAATTACTTTAGAGAGAGCATAAAGACAAGCAAGGGGGGAAAAAGATCCCCACAAGCAATTGCACATCTTCTTATGCACAAAAATACCAAAAATAGCATCACAATGAGGCAGTTGGAATTTTTTGGATACTACACCTTTTCTCACAGTCATTATGATGAGGCACAGGCACCTGCAATATATTTTCTGTTTTGAGATATTTAAGTCCAAAGCCGAAAATGTTACATAAAATCTGACTGACAAAAAGGGGTTGTTATCCTGCAAATTTCAGAGCTCACTTGACTTATCCAAGCAAAAATATACGTTCCATTTCCCCGAGATGACTGGTTCGCTTAATGGGAGGACTGTGGCATTACGTCTCTTGTAAAAAAAGGCATGCATAAAAAAAAAGAGACTCAAAACATGGAATAAGGATGGAAGACCTGTGGTTCAGTGAAACCATACTATTATTTTGTCAGAATAATCAGATCGTAGGAGCTCCTGTGTTCCAACTTTTGAGTTAGACAAGCATGTACAACAGAGGAAAATTGGCTAACAGTCCTGCCAAGCTGGCAGGAAGCACTGGAACACTGTCAGTCCAACGCAGGGACCGCGGGGAAAGGGATTAATCTTCACGTCTTTCTGCTTTTATCATCCAAGTAGCAACTGTTTCAAATCCATATATATGTTGGACATGAGCAGAATGTAAGTGTTGAGAGAAGACTTATACTTGTTGACAATAAATGTACATATGTTGTTGGAATAAAATTGGTGGACCTAGTTATGCAATATTATGTTACCACCTACTAGAGAGGATATGACTTGCTATGAGAATGGAGCACTGGGTTCTCTTAGTTTTTGAAGTAAACATGTTCAGCTTTTGTTTCTTAATTTGTGTTTGTAAGGTAGAGACTTTACCTATAAATTGTATTTCAAGAACATATTTGCACACTGTTGTAAAAAATAATCACCTAGCTTTGATCTGTTACACATATTCAACACACATTAAATGCAGTAAAAGCTCTGTGTTTATATCTAGGGGAGAATTTGACTTTATTATTTCCAATATTTTTAAAGCAAATGATGGCTTTATGTACAGAAGTGTGTTTATGGGTACCCAGGCACTGGAGGGTAGTGGAGTGGACTTTGTGCACTGCTGCAGATGCCCGATGGCTTATTTACCTGTAACGGGCATTTCGGTGGAACGACCCAATCATTTTGCTGGCCATGCTTATTCCAATATCACACGTTAATTACTAGAATTAACTGAAAATATATCGTAAACCAGGATGTAGGTAGTCAGCCTCATGCAAAAAGATGAATGAAAGGTTTACGCTATGGTCAAAAAAAGAGGAACCAGGTAAGTTAGAGAGAAAAGCAGGAGCAGCCGGGAGAAAGAAGCGCTTCCGTTTTCTGCACAGGGATCTCCAGCACAGGGGTTTCCACGCACCCTGCTAAGTGCCGGCCGCTGCAGCAGCAGCCTCGCACGTGTGCCAGGGAGGGGTGCGGAGCCCCGGCAGCGCGGGGCCGGCCCGGCGGCGCGCCAGCAGCCGCGGCTCGGCCGAGAGGCGGGGGCGGCTGCCCTGGGGAGCGCTGTACCCCGCAGCCCGCTGCCACCGCGCTCGGGACCGCCACGTGCGCAGTGCGTCGGCAGCGACAGCGGGGACGTGCTTCCCGGGCCCCCACGCACACGCGCGCTGCAGGTTGGGTCCCGCCGGCCAGGCCGGGCTGCGGAGTGCGGCTTCGGCCGCCTTCCGAGCTCCGGAAAGCTCTCCTCGCAGATCCGCACGGGCCCCCGGAGGGACGCCGCGCAGGAAAGGGGCCCTGCTGCCCGCTCCGGAGGGAGAGCCCCAGGCACCCGGCGGCCCCGGCTCGCGCTGGTCCTGCGCAGCCTGCCGCCCTCCTCCTGGCAGTGCCCGCCGGCCCGGGAACCGCCCAGCCCCGCGGCAGCGCGGCCTGACGCGGAAATCCGTTTGGCAGCACGTGCTGTGCAGCAATGGGTTCTTCCCCCCAGGTTAACAGCTCCTATTCAGAAGGAAGATCTTCGATTACATTTATCAAGCTAAAATAGGTACAAACATTTTTCATAGTTTAGAACAACAAACTAACAGAAAAATCCAGCCCGTTTAAGGCCATTTGCAGCACCTGGCGATGCGGACTTGTGTGGCAGTCCAGAGCACCCTCACGGCCCTTGCTGCTGGTCCCGGTGACGGCACGGTCAGCGGCAGGGCTGCTGCTGCTGCTGTGGCTGCTTGCCCTGCAGCAGCACGCAGCGACCCCAGCTCCGTTTCAACAGCTGCCGGGCCAGCGGGACAGAGACCCAACCAAAGCGGCACGGGGCTCACCAAACGCTACAAGAGCACGAGAGTATCCCTTCAGTAAGAGTCCCCAGGTTTGCTAAAGCAGCCTTTATTTAATTGTGTCCCTATTTGCTGTCCAGAGGTTTGATTTCTTACAGTTAGGTAGTTACATGTAAACATATCTATAATTCCTGCAATAGTTATTCTCCTTCTTTAGATGAACCTTGTCAATCTTAATTATAGCTTAGGTTAGGCAAACAAGATTGAATGCACCACTCCAGGTGAGACGTACCATTCTTCGATGTTGCTGTAACACATTCTATACTTGCAAAGCATTTTAACTGCTCTTGCATACTGTGCAGACAGTCATTTGAGCTCTCAACCACGTTTATTTATTTAAATAATAACGCATAAAACATAAAATACTACCTTTCCCTGACTCTAGGTACCCTTGACAAATAATTAAAAATGCAATTCAACAAATTCTCAAATAGCACTAGCCTTTCTCTCCGTAAAACCCTACAAAAGTAAAACTTCTCTACTTGAACTCTCACAAACTGCATTGCCTCCTGCCACCCATTTCTATTAAAATAACAAGTATTTACTTGCCTTCCTGACTAACTGAAAGCCCTTTCAAGCCAAAGGGGGCAACAGATTCCCAGTTTTCAGGAGTTCTCTGCAGACAGTTCTGCCAGCCGCAGTCCAAGCTGTTTCTGGAAGCAAGCCCCCTTTAGCTCCCCTACCCAGCGCAGCAAGGACTTGCCTGCTGTTGGCTAAGATGCACTTGTTGCATAACAGCTTCTCACACCAGCTGCCTGAAATTACTCTGCAAAGGGACAGGATGGTGACTTCAGCGGCACTGGAAGCTTACGGGACCGACCGCGGGCCAAACAGGAAGGGTGGCTGCAGAGTGATGTATCATCCCTAATGATGGATGGATGGCGTTTTTGAAGTTCAACAGGAGGTGGTGAAACTGGTAATGAGCAAAGACCGTGATCGTGGGCACTGTCAGTTGTGGCTGCAGAGCTGACTGAAACAGAAGCATTCACGCTACACAACCCAGGACAAGAGGGTGGGCAGGCAACGAGAAGTGCAGGGATGCAACAGAGTTTGGCATGTATTGGTAAACTCCGTCTGTTACAGACGTCTGTCTGCAGCAGCCCTATGAAAAGCGTTTAGAAATTACAAATAAGTAACGTCTGAGAGTCGTTCTTTCACGGAATCACAGCGATCTCAGAGCTGCAGTGCGATGCAGGCTGCGAGGGACCTCTGCAGGTCTCCAGAACAACCTCTTGCTCACAGCAAGGTTAATTTCAAAACTGCATCAGGTTGCTCTGGACCTTGTCTGGTCAAATTTTCAAAATCTTACTTTTCTGAAGTACACTCAGAGTTTTATCTCTACCAAAAAAGCTTTAGTGACATATGCCCACAGTCTATTTGAATGTTTTGCTCAGCATCCAACAAGCATTTTTGCTACCAGACTTCTTCACAGCACATATTTTTTGGAATAGGAGAGATGATAATTTCAGTGCCCTGCCATTCTTGTGTTATGTCACATGGATTCCTACGTGTTTTATGAGGCAGATATCAGGTCATGAGTAATGGCCAAAGGGTCATGTAAGTTGACACAAAGAAATGACTCTTCCACTTACTTCCCTTCTCTTTGAAGACTCAAAGATCCACAGAGGAAAAGCAAAAATAAAAATTACAACACAACCCTTTAAATTCCCTTTGACACTGATGACTACACTGTGTTGTCCCATCTGTCCTGTACTGCTTAAGGCACAAGAGTTGTAACACCATGATAGTCTCAAAGTGACTCTGTTCCTAGCAATTACTTAGGATTATGAAAATCTAAGCCATCTTTCGTCAACAAAATCCAAACAATCCTTCATCCACTGAATTGACTGAAAATGAATGGAAGAACTGTCCTCTAGTTATAAGACAAAAGCAATCTCCACCATATACATTATGGTCATTTATCAGTAAAAAGAATAAAATAGGATAGGATAGGATAGGCCTAAATGGAAAGGAGAAAATGTGAATAAACCATGGTAGTTTTTTTATTTTGCTTAATCATTATCTACATTTTAACCACTCTGTTTTTAGATTGGATATTTAGAATTCATAATTATTATTCAAATCATGTGCTTTGGACATGTCACACAAGAGTTCAACAAGAATCTTCACCTTAATCCTGATCTAGAGGATCAGAGAGGCTCCTGTGTTAACAAAATCCAACCCAATGTCTAGAAAGGTAAAACGCTGAAGTCTCTATTACTTTAAAGATTTGATTCCTAAAGGAAGGTTTCTATATAAACTGTATTTTCACAATGTAGACTGAAAAATGTGGCTAGAGCACTTCCATCTAATTTTCATAAACTGTCTCAAGTGAGGAAGAAGTATCTATCCCTGAATATAGATTTTAGAGAAAATTTAAAAAGTTTGATGTCTCAGTTAAAGCTTCCCTAAGGCAGCTTCAACTGGAGAAACGTGAACTTATCTAACAAATTGTCAAGGTTGAATTTTACATATATGGCAATACTAGCAGCTATTAAGGATTTGCTCAGAGGCAGACTCTTACTCCCTTTACAAATTCTAGGATATGCATGAGAAAAATCCATGTTTCATCAAAAATTAACCCTTTCCCATAAGGATGAAAAACTAATGAATAACTGTGCAACTGAAATGACCTGAAAAATAAATCTTCAGAAACTTCTGAGGCTTAAGCAAAAAGTTAAACTCCTGCAGAGATAATGGGGTTTCCTTGATCACAGTTTTCAGAGAATGAGGAAAGAAGAAAATATTTTAAAGTATTCTACTTGGGAAGTATTCAGATATTGAAGTGCTACATTCAGGTGTAATTTTTAGCTCTTGCTATGAAGTCCTTTGTTAAAATAAATTGATAAATTGTCATAAATGAAGTTAGTGATCAAGTTACTTCAGTGGGACTCTTACCTCATCCATGGTTGATACCTGCTAGAGGTAAAAGTCTTGTAAAGAAGTTTGACATTGCATAGTCAATAATTGATCAAAGTTGTTTCCCTAAGCTTTATTAAATGGTATTTAGAAATAAACTCTATTTCCCCACTAAATAACAAAATAGCTACTAGTACAAACAGTAATACAGAAGAAATTACTTTTAGTGGAATGCCTTTTTGTTGTTGTTTTGATCACTGCAAGACTAGAATCTATTGAGAGTATCAAAATATTTCTTTCAAAGTACGAAAATGATGGATAAAAGTTTTCAGATTTCAAAGGAAAGGAAATTAGTATAATTACATTTCTGAACAGCAACCTAGTGCTAAGGAAAACAGAAATTCATGAGATACTGGCTACAATTTGCCAAATATAAGCAGGATCAAGAAGTTTCCAAAAGCTTTTAAGAGGTTCATGAAGCTGTGAAATTCATGAGGAATTTGCATTAGTATCAATCCACGGATTTGCTTACTGGTGGTGTTTTTTCTCTGGCAAGTAAAAAACACATTTTTGAAAATGGAGTCCTTAAATTGTTAGAAAAATGGTTTAAAAAGGCTGCTTAGATAAAAAAAAAGGTTATTTTTGAACTATTGAATATTTGAGAAACATGTGAAATAATCTCAGTCTCATTAACATTATGTTTCAGTAAGGTATTTCAACAGATTCTTAATTACATGTAGTTTGGTTCAGAAACTACTTAGCTCATTTGGGCCAAACACACACTTAAAACTTGCAAAAAGAATTTGTATCTTTTCTCCCAGATTGAAAAGAGAATTTCTTAGAATTCAGAGAGCTTGAGTTTATTTGTTGTGCCTATATAGACATTTCTGACGCTCCAGTGTAAGGTAATACTCAATACTACAAATGCAGATAGTGTTCCAAAGACAGAAAATGTTAGAAAATGTCTTGAATGTTTGTGAACCAGGATTGTAATTATTGCCTCTACATTATAGGATTCTGCACATGATTTTACTTTACAATAGAAGATGTTTTAGATGTTAATATTTTATTCAAATCAACATGATTCTCTAAAATATAGACTACAATTAGATAGATCATTTCCTAGCACTAGCAAACAGCCCCTTTAAGAGAAGCCATTTTAATGCAAAAGTAAATTTTCTGAGGGATATATAGATGTCCTGCAAAAGAGATGAAAAAGGAAAAGTTTCCCTGACTGTGATCGAGGATCATAGAAATTTTTTGTTTATCACTTCTAGATATAAGACACAGCCAATGAAAACGGCAGTCCAGGCTGTAGTGTTTCTGTGCTCCAGTTGTACTGTGTAAGAGCTAACACTTCTGCTTTCAAAATAATAAAAGCGACGGACTTTATTCTCTGAAGCAAAGAAGCTGCTGCTACCAACATTATCTATAAACTAATTTAATAATGTTTTCTCTTGCATGAATTACTGAAAGGATAATATCCACTGTTTCAAGAGAATATACTGAAGGACTTTGAAGCTGAAAGTATATATACTACTGCAATTGTATTGGGCAAAAATGTTGCTTGGTGAACACCTCTTTTTGCTAATAAATGTGTATCTTTGCAAGTATGAAAAGAAGTATCATCGTCATGCTGTAGCAATGCTTCCAGAACAGTCTTAAACATGAGTTTGCTGCCTCTTTTCCCGATTTCTTAGAATCCATCCAGACTGGCTTTACAGCGCAGCAGCTGCTCTGCTCTGCCTAGTGCAATATTGATTTTTACGACAAGCTCTGTAAATATCAATATTTTTTGTACTTCAAGCAGGCGAAAAGCAACATAGTGAAATGTACCCTGCCAACCAAACACGCAAGGTCAGAACTGAGAAATGGAAGACAAGTTTAATGAGAAAGTGAGACAGGAGGAAACAGATTGGAAATAGAAAATAAGTATTGGAAGAAGACATGAGAACTCAAGTGAAACAGAGAAAACGCAGACATAGAAACGGAACCCCCAGTCTGGGGGTGTGCCAAGCCTCCGAGAGAAACCGGTACGGTATGGGAAACCGCTGAAGGAGGACACCTGCAAGGGCCATGGGACGAGAAACAGCATCTGATGTTTCTGTGCTTTCTCTGTTTTTTAAAAATGAATTTCTACTTCACTCTCTCTGACAAAGTGTATATGTTGCTTTCATTTAATAATGTTTTCAGTTTCTGTACATACCACTGAAGAATTTTAGGTTGTGTTTTCTCTTACGTCCTCGTTCTTAGCTGTCATTTACTCTCCTCGACCTGAGCGACTACCTGCTTAAACCTGGCTCAGCCGTGGGCGCGCAGTACCGAAACAACCAGGTTGGCGCATTTACAGAGAGGAAGCTGAGGGGAGTAAGTAAATTGCAAAATCTGTGAATATTTTTAGTGTTCTTTATCGTGCTATTGCTTAGCTTGATAGGTGGTTTCAGTATCTTCCTTATATAGTGGCTATAACAGAAAGCTATAGATAGAACTGCATTTTATTACTATTTTTTGACTGCAAGCATCATCAAAATCAGCAAACCTCGTACAGCTGAATGGAATGAGTGGCTCATAAGCTAGTAAATCAAATGGAAGAAGTTGAGGAATGCCAAAATCTGAGGTTCAGTGTCTAAAGAAGGGTAACTTAATCTGTGAAGCAGAATAATCCCTTTTTCTAATGCATTTTGGCACTTCCCTCTGTCCAGGTACATCAGTCAGTAAAAATGTTTCCAGCTTTATCAACTCCTGAAAATGTGCCAAATAGAATGGTGAATTTATAATTTTGAGTAAATAAGTCTACATATAAAGTCCCTCAAGAACAAAGACTATGTAATAGAAACAGTTTATGTATTTCAGATGCCTATAATAATAACTCTATACCCAAAAATGTAGTATATGTTCCATCAGGAAAAGAATGAGCTTTTTAGGTAAATTTCTGACAAGATATAACCTTAATAGCTTACTTTTTTTTTCTGTGCTACATATGATTCTGAAAGAGAAAAATAGAGGACATTTCAGATACATTATACATTTCGACATTAAGCAAACACATATTAGGCAAGTACATAACTGTATCTTAATGCACCAAAGAAGAAGAAGAAAAAAAAAAAGTCTAGAGAGGAATATTATAAAACTGAGGTTTTGATGATGGTTAAAAACCCCCATAAACCTGAAATAAAATGAAAAAAAAAAAAAAAAAACCTACAGACACTGAAATTACTCATAAATACCAGGCTGCAAATGAATGTAGGTAAGATTTCCAAAACCTGTGTCCCCTTTTCAGGTAAAATGCCCACAACTTGCATGGGGAGCACTTACAGATGGGCTCACTACACAGCTGCAGCCCAAATACTATCTGTGCCACATATAAAATCACCAAATTAAGAAAAATAACATTATTTCTAGCTGTTCTACTTTGTACACAGTTTGTTGTGAAAATTTCTCCTAAGTGCTATGGTATTGCAAGTTTCCACAGAAAGGATAAAATAATTATTTTGAGAAAAAGAGCCATGTGATGCAAGTCAGTTTTTTAAAAATCCAGTGCACCAAAAATCAAGAATGCAGAGCTACGTTAGGTTCATAAAAACAAAACAGAACAAATACCAACAGCACAGCTTACTAACGAAGACTTTTTACAAACTTAGGTGAAATATAGCTAGCCAGCGGGGAGCATAAAGTTCTGCCTCTGCTTGCAAAGAGGAGAAAAATGCAAACTGGATCAGTTTTGGAAAAGGATTATCTAACACGGTTAGCTTTGACAGCAAGTCACTAGGCTCAGTCATGGGAAATGTGTCTGTTCCCATATCCAGTCTCCTCAGCGATGGACAGACCACCCATCATGAACGTGCATACTGGTAACACCTAAGCTGGCTGATGTGCTTATCCCCGGGGATGATGGTAAAAATAAATAGGGATGTATTTATATTAATTTTAGCCTCAGAGTTCTTTAAGATTGGTCTCTAATTATGGAACTGCATATAGCAGCAGTTGGCACAAGTATATTTTTGCATGTTCAAGTAATCAAGAGACTGGGTGCTTTTCTTTGACATCTTGCTCAAAGTCAGCAATAACCTTGTCACTTCAAAAGACAGTCTACTGCAATCTGCTCTGCTCCTGTACTCGAAGACTCATATCTTTCATGATGTACAGAGAGACGAGATCATTACACTAATCCTTCAATAATTAATTCCGATTCATTTCTGGTCAGAGCATCTATTTAAATCCAAAAGCTCTCTTGTAAGTGGTCCATTACGTAAAAGACCTTGGACATTAATTTCACAATTTTTTCCAGCAGAGAAGTGTTTGTTATTAGAGACCAGCACACATGACACCGAGTCCTCAGGATGAGCTTCCTGCAAAGACCCATTGAATTTGGCATTCTCTCATGGTACAATTTTTGCACCAAAGATCTCTTCTATTTCATTTTTCTCTTTCACTCTTGTTACTTGTATTCCTTGATGCAATGTCTTCTTTATTTAAGGTAAGCGGAATCTAGTAGAGATTGGTTGAGTCTGATTACTTTGATTCCAAA
The DNA here is from genome assembly GCF_028389875.1 of Rhea pennata. Lineage (NCBI taxonomy): Eukaryota > Metazoa > Chordata > Aves > Rheiformes > Rheidae > Rhea > Rhea pennata. Next base: position 1,013,264 of record NC_084670.1, on the reverse strand, counting down.
TTTGGAATCAGGTATAATAGGGTTTTCCTAAATACACTAACAGCAGATAGATAAAACAATGAAATACATGTTATGCACCTTGTAAAAGAACAGATTTAAAATGGAAAACAAAAAATGTAGAAAGAGTCAATTGCCTATCAATAAGTTTTACTGCTGTATCATAAGCTGCCTTCCAGGTGACCTGGATAAACTCAGTGAATATCAGTCTTTGCTCAGCGGGTGATGATGAGAATTCAGACTCCATACAGAAAAAGGGGACAAGAGATAATATGTGAGCTGATGGAAACACTAGTGTGCACAGTATGTCTGTGAAGTTTATTGTGAGTGAGGCCTGCATCAGATGCTAGATACAAAGATAGAGAGAAGTTAGTGGGTGTGCTGATATTCACTGAGAAAGGAGGGAAGGGAGGAAAGTGCTGAGATTACAGAAAACATTTAGAGCTAGTGTAGTATTCTGGGGGCTTCAAACAGAAATGTGGCTCAGTAGGCTAAAGAGTGACTGTAACTACACGAGCTACACTTCCTCAGACACTTAGGAAGATTAGCAGAGTGATAACAAAGATTAAAATCCAGAAAAATGTCAGATAGACTTGAACCAAAAGCAGGAGTCAAACAGGGCTGTGTCTTGCCTTCCATTAGCTATTAAACAGTGATGTGGTACTTGATAAAGGCCGAGTTTTCATGGATGCCAGAGCATCTCTTGCAGGATCAACTCCTACTCCTTAGCACAGAAGCCCACACTGAGTTCTGCTCACCAGCTGACCGCAAGTATGCAGGGAAAATGTAGATAGTGGAAGTGGAAAAATTATAAAAATATGGAAACAAAAGATTATGAGGGATAGTGAAGGCAGCTCATGATCTTATTCCCTACGCTGCAGAATTTATGTAAGGGCCACAAAGTGGTGAGTGGATGTTAACAGATTTATTGAGAAATTTAACATACGGTAATATAGCTTCACTTCATGGTTTCTCCTATCATCCTTTATCAATAGCAAAGTAGAGGTAAAATGGTTTGCCCAAGGTTATATAAGAAATCAGCAGTAGTACTGGGAATAAACACTGACCACTCTTTCCTTAGTGCTGCATTTAATATATACATTTCAGTTGTTAAATTCTGTCTTCAAATCTTAATTTGACAAAAAACCTAAACACAGTCTATATATGTATGTGTGTGCATGTACCCAAAGGTAAGGTGGTAGGTTTGCTCAGGCATGTAACTTTCAAAGTTAATATGTAACCAATTTTTCAATGAACATTTAGGACTCTAAGCACATGCATGGGATAATAGATGATACTGAGCAGTTTTATTTTAAATAAAATTGATCAAAAATTTAAATGAGCTCTCACCTCTAGCAAACTCATAGTCGTTTACTCAGTCTTAAGAGCAAATCTTCCCTTTGAAATAAATATTGCGACATAAAATAACATCTCTTAGCAAGCTGTGCCAAAAAGCTACCAAAATGCTATAAAATACATCCCCCAGGAAAAGTTATATATATATTTGTACATTTTATTAGGCAGTGCAAACAAAATGTTTCTATCCTGAATTTCTAACAAACAGATTTTCACATAACTTTCCTGAGGTTCCTAGGAATTGCACATAAAGATACAAAACCCAATCTGGAATGTTTCCAGATACTATACTCCATCAGGGTGCTCACTGTATTTAGTACTGCGTTTGTTGTCACATGAAATATTTCCTCGCTGTTAGGAAACACACGAAGGTTGCTAGCTTGCTAAACGTGACAATTACAGATCTCTCACCCATCCTCTTTAATATCAAATTTGATCACATTGACCTCATTGCTTTAAAAGTACGGTCTACTCTGATGTCTTGGACCATGGCAGTTCAGATTTCTGTGCATAATATGCATATTAGCATAATTAAATTGGTTCTGCCTTTAGGGTAGCCAATCAGACTGTGCAAATGTGGCTGCTCATGGAGCTGTTGAAATAATTCCCCATTTGAGAGTTATAGTAAAACAATTCAATTTTACTTTGCTACAAAAGGGAATAAGTCAGAAACATGAAGTCTCTCAAACTTACAGCAAATACTGTCCAGTCTGGAAAGCAGGACCTGTTCCACTGTCTCCCTTCTCCCCGTTTACAGCAGGAAGCTGATGCTGCACAATACCGTTTAAGTGAGCTATCCGCTTCCGAAAGATGTATTACTGCATTTCTGAAATTAGTTATGTGCATAACAGTTCTGCAAGTAGTTACAGTTGAGCCTAACAGTAGAGGTAGCTGTCATTACTCATGATCACAGCAGAATACTCCTTTCTGAATAAAAACACTGACGTTATTGCCAATATGGTGGTATCACATGTTCAGTGGATATTTTCTATAATTAGATATAAACGAACAGTTGAATTATACTTACATTTAAATAAATGGAGAGATTTTCCTTAACTGACTCTAATAATTTAGATCCTTTAAAAAAATTGCATATTGCTCTTTCAAATTTTTCTTCCTATCTGTTTGGCTTCAGAAATAAAACACAGTAATCCAGTGGGCTGCCTTGCACTGAAGTTTATTTATCTATCTATTTATTTATTTATTTATTTATTTATTTAACTTAAAAAACCCAGAGAGGTTGTGGAGTCTCCTTCTCTGGAGATATTCAAAACCTGCCTGGACATGATCCTGTGCTATGTGCTCTAGGTAACCCTGCTTGAGCAGGGGGTTGGACTAGCTGATCTCCAGAGGTCCTTTCCAACCTCAACCATTCTGTGATTCTGTGATTCTTTGCTCTGTTATGTTCACAAACACAAAATATATACAATGACACAAAAATAACCAGTGTTAAAGACCAGAGGTATTCAAGAGGGAGCCTGGGAGGCCTGTCCCACCGGCCAGAAGACATGGTGTGCTGGGGCTGGCTATGCCAGGCTCCTGACTCCCACATGCTATGAGTGCACCAGCCTCAGCAGCAGGCTCTGGCATGGGAGTCATGCTGCCTGCTCGTGGTGGCGTGGGGACTTTCACAGGTTTACTGTTCTGTCCTGGTTCATCCATCCTGTCGTTGTGGCAGGATTAAAAGCACTTTTGTTTAGATTCCTTGGTGGGCCTTGTCCCTGGGTTTATTTACAGCAGGTGATGCAGCTTTTTGAGGAGCCACAGACCAAGCTGAGACAGCTCCTCAGCATCCCTTCTACCCTCCCAAGGACAAGACAAGGTGCAATGTTCTGCATCCGGCAGACATCAGCTCCTGATATGAATCCGGCGGAAACACTTTCTAGACTAGCATTGAACCTTCCCAGCTGCAGGCTTCAAGGGAATTGAGGCCTTGCAGAATCAGGGCCGGAGAGCTGCAAACGACAACTTCCTTCCTGCTCTTTTCTAGGGCACTTGGCATTCCTGAGTGCAGTTGAAGAGCAAATCATTATATGGAGAAAGAAAGCATGCCTAAGACCACAGGTCAGTGTAAGGTATTTCATTAGAAAAGGGTAATAAAATGCAATAGAATTAATTTGAGCAATAAGAAAGTTTAAAAAAGGAGATGATTATTTCTGATACTTCGAAGGTAGTGCAGCAGCTCCTAAGCACCAAATATTTAGATTGCATTTTTACCAAACAGAGGTTGAGTAATGGAGAAGTAGAGCAACCAGGTGGACAAACTAAATCTCCTGAAGGATTAGGTGTAAAAAAAAAAAATCACTGCTTTAGTTACACATCAGATCAAGTCTGTAATAGAATAGGATTACTTCTTTTTTCCTGAAATCATGTATTTTACTGAACATCCTTCAGTCTACTTTAATATTCAGTCACTTGAACATTAGACACACTAATAAAGTATTATTATTATAAATAATATTGAAAGAGCTCTGGTCCTTTAACAGAAATTATATTAGCAGCCTGTGAATAGGAAAACACTATTTTAGTGTCAAGCTTGAAAGATAATCAAATGATTTATTCAAAAAAGTAAGGAACATCTACACAGGGAAGGGAAAACATAACGAACCTCTCTGTGTTGTGCCTGGCCCACCAGAAAGCGTCACGGCTGAATCTCCGTGGTGCTGGAGGCTCCCCCGGGACCCCTGCAGCCGTGTGCTCTACACAAGCGGCAGAGCCCCCCTCTGAACGTGGTGCTGTGGAGTCAGGATTTTCCCAGCGAAATGGGGTGGTGGTAGAAATGCTACGGAAGGATTCAGGTGACCCTTGGGATGGATGTGCCGGAGGGTTTGTGCGGACAGCCCCCGGGGCAGGCAGCCACCGCAGCGGGGGCTGCTCCGGGGGCTCCTGCCTCGGCGCTGGCGTGCAGCTCGCTGCCCGGCCACCTTTATCTTTGGCTCCCCCAGGTATGCTGAGATCTGCTGGAGCTACCACACGTGTGAGTCCGCTTCCCCAAAGTGGCTGCTTAGCATGAGCCAGGAGGCAACCCCAGCCCCGCTGCGGTGCCGCACCACGCGGAGCTAGCCTTTCAAAACAGGAACATCCTCTTCCTTTCCTGGATGCTATCAGGTGTCCTCAGGTATATGTACAAGAAAAGTGAGACCACGAGAAGATCATAATTTTATGCTGAAAGTTTTTTCCACATTTGGAAAATGCTAGTATGCGCAACTAGAGATAGCAACTAATTCCTGAGAATTTCAAATATAAATTCTGCACTGACTTGAAATTGCTTTGTAATTTTTCTGCTTTCTCAGTAGGGCACAGGGTTTCTGCCATGTACAGCTTATAAATTGCAACTAATATTAAGTTAATTATCCAAACTCAGAAGTAAATAATAATCTCAAATAATTGGTAATAGCTTTTTGCTTTCACAACTTTATGGTAAGGGAAACAGTTTTTTAAAGACTATAAATTTTAGACATTTAGAATTTACACATTCAGAATTCTGAATTTTTTTTTAGTTTTTATTTTTATGAGTTTCTTTCTGTAAAGACAGATCCCTTAGCTCCAGGTGTCTAACTGAAGAGAATAAGGAAGAGGGCTAGCTAACAAAATTAACCTAGAATTATACATGTATAAAAATGCTGAAAAGGCAACATACAAAAGATATAGAATCAGTAAGGTTGGAAGGGACAAATATACACATATACACATTTACCATTTTTGAGTGAATACTGAGCACTGATAGACAAGGCACTTGGAGATATTTAATTAATACATTTTTCTTGGTGACTACTGCAACCACTTAGCTGCTACTAAGCACCTTATTCTAGGACAAAAGAAACATGTATTAACTTATTTAATAGCACTTTAGTTACTCCAAAACTGAAGAACATGCTTTTGTGCCCTCTGCCATTATTAATACAAATCGAAACTATGTGTCACCCAATATTAACTGCAGTTCTACTGTAGAAGATTAGATTGTGTTCAGGATGACTTTGTCACAATAAGTGTGCATGTGTGGGTGTGTATAATTTTTTGTTGAAAGATTTTAGTAGAATCACCTTCCCTAAACGTCACAGACCTCAGGCACCTATGAAGAGGGATAGCAGACTACGAACAGTGTCTGATGTAGTCAGGCCCTAATGGGGTCAGCAAATAAATCTCATTCTCCTCCATCTGCACAGTGACGAAAAGGAACACAGAAGTGTTAACGACCAGATCACCAACATCTTCATGAATTCTGATGCTGATTTTAGTGGCTCTCAGCAGGACTGAGGCCCAGATTAGGGCAATTATGCATACGTTATGAGTACTTGTACATTAATCATCTGTAGGTCCTGACCCACAGTTGTATGAATATAGGAAGAAACATAAAAATTATATTGAGGTACAGTGATGAAAAAATATGCTTTAAAAAAATAGCTTATAAAGGTCCTGTGGCTTTTTAGAGATAAAAAGTACAGTGGAAATGTAAGAAAAAAGAAAAGAGATAGTGGTGTAAATCAGCATAGTGCTTCCAGAGCCTGTGGTGTAGTGCTACTTGATATTAGGTTAGGCATCTTGTAGGAAATAAAACTTTTATAAATGAAGTCAAGGTAAAATATTAGCATTACAAAAACTATGTCCTCTAGGTTGAAAATATGATGCAAATATTTGCCAACATGCCATCTCTAGTTTCTGGAATAATTATTCTGTGCTAAAAAAGATGCTAATTTGAATGTCCATTCAGAGCACTGATCAAATCCATGCCACTGTTAGAATTAAAATATCTTTTTAGGGTTTCAGCATTGCAACCTAAAGCAATATATGTGTCTAACATATGACATCAGTGTTTGTCTATGAGTCTAGGTAATCAGGAATCACAAAAAAGGAAGCTTTTTTAAAAAAGTACTACCTTAAAATGATTCCTTTTATTGGATGCAGTTTCTCAGGGATGTTTTAGAACCACGCACTCCTCTGTCCCAGTTTCCTGTCACAAAGATTAGTGTCTGCCTCTTTCGTCAGGATAATGTACAATGAGCCCTTGTATCTGAACTCTGCAGTTGAATACAATCTGATAAATGCCACTGTAATTCACAAAAACATCTAGCTTTATATTTTCACAGCAGTACATGGAGTGGGATTGTGAGACTTTAAATGTAATGAGAGATATAAAGATTAATCCCCAAATGTCAATATCAAAGCTTACTCCAGACTTTCAGGAACAAAGTGAGTGCAGGAAAAAAAGGCTAAGTCAAAATCCTATAGTGGGAACAAAGTCTCCTGGATGAAGAATAACAAAGAGTTTTCTTCTAATGGTGGGGAAAAGATTTATTGCTCCCAGACGTGGTTCTAGGAGGAGCAGATAAACCAAACGCAGGCAGAGACTCACACAGCGCTGCCCTGCACTGAAAGATCTTGCTTGTTCTGGGAGCTTTGGGGAGAGGGATGAAGAGGAGGTTGGCAGTGACTAGGGCTGCTTCTGCCACAGGCTCTGGGATGCCAGCTTGCCTACTTGGCACTGGTGCCAGCTGAAGATATGGAAGTGCTCAAAGTTGTTTTTCATTCTTTTCTATTTGGGCAGAAAAAATATGCTTCTTCAATGAACTCTAAAAAATAATTCCACAAGTAAGGGAACACAAATGTACGAGTCTGGACTGCTTGTTCCTCTGATCCTAAATCCGAGTAGTGATGCCTTAAGCTTTGTGTTTTGCATGCCAGTATGCCATAACTAGTACAAACAACAAACTACAATGTTGTACCATGACCTCGGCAATACGTCGAGAGTTCTTAATCTGCACATTCTCGAATAAAACTAATGTAAGGGGAAGTCTCGAGTGGGATTTAGTGGCATTAATTGTATTTTGCAGTTCATACTTTTTTATTTGATAAAGACTTCAATCAGCCTTTCCATCCTGGCATAATCTACAGCGAACACATGTACATAGATATTATAAACCTTTTAGACAAATTAGAATAGATGTATTAGTTTTCTGGTGTTTTTTTGAAATTGAAATTCTGAACTAAAAATGGCATTCTTATCTTGCTACAGAGTCCTCTATATTTAAGTTTACCTATGAAATGTTAGTATTTGTTTCTGTACCTAATGCAAGCCTTAGACAACTTCTCTTTCTTTACTATTTAATTTTCATCCTAAAGAATTCTGCTTGTCTGAACAGATTTGCATTAGTAGGAGGTCTTTAACTGTAATAAGCAACAGGCTACCAGATCCTGAAATTTTATAACTCTCATTTGAATTATAATTGTTCTAAATATTCTCAGTTTGCTCTTTGTACCACAGTTGTTAAAAACCAAAGTATTAATAATGCAAATGCAGTACCTAACCAAATGTATTGCCATCCCAAATATAACATAGTTTCCACTGAATGTATCTGGTTAGAAAATATTTACTACTGCTTCAGAAGACTTCTGAAATAATCCTCTGAATAAATTCTTTACTTGGAAAAACATGACCTCCCACTGCTGCATGATTACTGATGGCTTTCCCAAATGTACTTGAGCTGATGGCAATGTGAAGAATTAGCAGGGCCAGGGATGCTGCCTTCCATGAAGAGACTCTTTTGTTGAGTTGCTGACACCTCTGGAAGCATGGATTAGGATAAGAAAAGGAAAAATAAAATTGTGATAAGGTTGAAAAAACAGACTTGGACATTTTCTAGTGCTGCTTAGAGATACACCTGCTGCTTATTATTGAGATACAAACTATAGTAACAATTTTAATTGTAAAGTGGATACAGACAATAAATTACGAATGCTTTTATATGAACACATTAATGAATGTAGTATATGAAATAAAATTTAATTAAAATTGTAAAGTTGTAAGTCTTTAAAGGATAAAGTGAATTAACTAAAAGGCTTTTTAAATTAATTAATATAATACAGGAACTGGAATTGAATTACATTTTAAAGGTATTTTACATAGTTCTTGTATATAAAAACAACAATATATGTGATTGCAACTTGTTAATTGGTTTTGATGAGTGGAAAGGAATAGTTAGTGCCTTCATTTTATTTGAACATAATTTTTGATTTCTGCATATTTATTCTCTTTTTCTAATGCTAATAGAGTAATACAAGATAGGTATGCAAGCAAACAGTTTGATTAGGTTAGGTAATAAAATTCATCACCACCAGTGTATATCCTCTGTACCATACAGCATACTAATATCTGTTTCCAGCTCGACTGAAAATGTCACAATAACTAGAACTACTTCATGACCACTAATTCTTAATAAAGATCAACATATATGATCCTTCATTTCATACTCTCTGCTTTTACTTACTGCATTACATTTTACAGTCCCTTGCATTAGAGACCACGTTCTTCACGGAGCCTAAACCAATTTCAGGAACAGCTCACACAGTACAGCCACAGAAGGTCTATTTTGTTTTCCGACACAAGCCCCACGACACCAGCTTGTGCTTTCCTCGACCATCTGAGAACACAAACAGTCTGCACAAAATTGCCTACCTTCACCCCCTTGCTTCCAGCAACTTAAACGCATTACACATTATTCTGTTTTTTTCATTCATGTGTTCTACAGCTATTATTACAAGAATACTATCTGTCATTTAGTATTTTAAGTGCGAAAAAAAAATGTCCATGAGACAGCCCTCTAAGATCAATGGACCCTACTTCTCAGCTAATTCTTCTCTCTGTGTGCCTGTGCCAGCCAAATATTTAGAGGTCTAGGTCTTCTACATGCAATTCTCAATTCACTAAGACATATTTTTTCAGGATAAAGAGTAAATTCAGCAGCTTTAAGTCTTCTGGGTTACTATTTATTTTTCTCTTTGCTAACTTTTATTTAATTTATCAGTGTTTCTTCTGTTGATAAACAGATAAAAATATCATGGTCATTGGGCTACTTGATGATCTAAAAAAGTATTCATCTGAGGGGGAAACTATTTTTGAAAATTTAACTTTCTTTAAACTACCAAAACATAGTGTGATCCAGTGACTGACGTTTGAAGACAGATTTTGGAGTCAATTTAATTTAACACTGGGACAGGTTATCTTAGAAGAATACAGGTTTCCTGTATCACATTTCAGTAAAGCTTCAGCTAATGCTAGATTTCTTTACTAAAAGATATGTTTTAGCTGAAAAGGAAATTGTGGGTTGGAGACAAAAATCATTCAGTGAGGGTATGTGAGTCATCAGATTAAATGACCATTAACGAATTTTTCAAGTCTTAAAATCCATAAATCAATTTAATGACAATAGCACACTGTGCATTTGCTGTATATATTAGCATTCTAGTTCAACTCAAGCGTGAACTTTTTAAGAGGAACTCTTGGATACTTCCTCTTAATCAGGTTTTGTTTTCCAGCACAGAAAGGTCACGGAGCATTTGAAATGGATTCCTTTCAGAGAAACTACACTGGACAGTGCGCTCAAGGGAGGCATGTAGTGTACTCCACCAAATAATGGGAAAACGTGGATGAGACTATACAGCAGCCACCCAAAATCAGAGAGCTGACTATTTCAGCTCATTTCAGTATAATGTGGACATGTGCTCCTCTCTGCTAGCTGTTCTGCTCTACAGATCCTCTCCTCTGGAGCCACAGCACTTGCTAATGCCGGCACAGCCTTTGATAATCCTAGGCCGTATTGGGGCCGGCCAGGCAAGACCAGAGCAGAGCATGAGAAAACTGATGTGTGTTGGAGCCCATCTGATGAGCTCTGAAGGACAGAAGAGCAGAGTAGCCTGGTGAATGACAGTGAAACATCTCCATGTGTGTCAGAGTTACTGCAACTAATTATTTCACCAATCACAGAATCATAGAATTGGTAAGGTTGGAAGGGACCCCTGGAGATCATCTAGTCCAACCCCTCTGCTCAGCACAGTCACCTAGAGCATGTTAGACAGGGTTGCATCCAGGTGGGCTTTGAAGATCTCCAGAGAAGGAGACTCCACAACCTCCCTGGACAACCTGTTCCAGTGCTCTGTCACTCTCACAGGGAAGAAATTCCTCCTCATATTCAGGCGGACCTTCCTGTGCTTCAATTTCTGCCCATCGCCTCTTGGCCTGTCACATGGGACAACCAAAAAGAGTTTGTCTCCGTCCCCTTGACACCCTCCCTTCAGGTACTTGTACACATTGCTAAGATCCCCCCCTCAGCCTTCTCTCCCCCAGGCTGAACAGGCCCAGCTCTCGCAGCCGTTCCTCAGAGGGCAGATGCTCCAGCCAGCCCTCTGATCATCTTTGCAGCTGTATGCTGGACTCTTTCCAGTAGCTCCATGTCTCTCTTGTACTGGGGAGCCCAGAACAGGACACAGTCCTCAAGAGGAAGACTCACCAGGGCTGAGTCGAGGGGCAGCATCACCTCTCTTGACCTGCTGGCAACACTCTTCCCAATGCACCCCAAGAGACCATTCCAACTGGGCCTTAGCCTTCCTCGCAGCATCTCTACATACTCTGACTGCATTCCTATAATTCTCCCAAGTAGCCTGTCCCCTCTTCCATATTCTGTGTATTTTCTTCTTCTGTCTGAATTTGGCCAGGAGCTCCTTCCTCACCCATGCAGGTCTCCTGCCCCTTTTGCTGCACTTCTTACTCATAGGGATGCACCACTCTTGAGCCTGGAGGAAGTGATGTTTGAATACCAGCCAGCTCTCCTGGACCCCCTACCCCCTTCCTTCTAGGGCCTTAACCCATGAGACTCCACCAATTAGGTCTCTGAAGAGCCCGAAGTCCGCTCTCCTGAAGTCCAGGGTTGCAATCCTGCTTGTTGCCTTAGTTCTTTACTGCCGGATCCTGAACTCCACCATCTCATGGCCACTGCAGCCAAGGCTGCCCCCAACCTGCACATCTCTAACCAGTCCCTCTCTGTTGGTAAGGACAAGGTCCAGCAGGACACCCTTCCTCGTAGGCTCCTCCACCATTTGTGACAAGAAGTTATCATCAATGCATCGCAGGAGTCTCCTGGACTGCTTGTGCCTTGCTGTGTAGTCTCTCCAGCAGATGTCAGGGTGGTTGAAGTCCCCCACAAGAACCAGGGCCTGTGATCGTGAGGCTACCTCCAGCTGTAAATACGTTTTTAATGTTTGTTTGACATACAAGTGATGAAAAATTCATTAACAGCGACTATAGCATCCAACAGCTCTGGTCAGATCTACAGTGTTCTCTTATTCTAATACATGCTTTAAGAATAGAAAATTGACAACTATGGGGATGATCAGTCTTTATTACACATTTTCATCTTCAGAAAATGTCTAAAATTAAATATTTCAGAATATACATTTTTTTCTTAAATAAGGATCTACTACCAAAAAAAAAAAAAATTTTAATGTAAATATTCACAAGTCAACAGGAATTGAGGGTCGTGAAATCTCCAGGAAGATTAATTCCTAATAGCTTTTAAGTGTAATTGCTGGAGACTAGAAAATGATTTCAAAATGATTTCCTCTGAAGGGAAGCAAGAATCTAAATGAAAGGTGATATGGGGCATTCATGTGATGACAGCCCCGATAAGAAAGGGTGTTTTAGCTTAACCAAGTGATTTCTTTTTTCCTAGAGAAAAAAAGAAGGGGGAACAGTACAGAAAACCAGAGAATGGACAAGTAAATATTTTAAAACTTCCCAATGTACCAATTGTAACCATGTAAACTCTTCCCATAATAAGGGGCAACAACCCAGTGCGCCTTGACATTTGATTTGAAAAAATGTTACTCTCTAACATAGGTTAGAAAGTAATACCACAAATGTACTGGTCTGAATCTTCCTCCTCAGGGATCTGGCGAATGTTGTTGCCAGGCCGCTCTCCATCATCTTTGAAAGGTCCTGGAGAACTGGAGAGGGGCCTGAGGACTGGAAAAAAGCCAGTGTCGCTTCAGTCTTCAAGAAGGGCAAGGAGGAGGGACCAGGCAAGTATAGTCCAGTCAGCCTCACCTCCATCCCTGGAAAGGTGATGGAACAGCTCATTCTGGATGTCATCTCCAGACATATGGAGGAAAAGAAGGTGATCAGGAGCAGTCAGCACGGATTCACCAAGGAGGAATCCTGCTTGACCAATCCAACAGCCTTCTCTGATGGAATGACTGGCTGGGTAGATGAGGGGAGAGCAGTGGATGTTGTCTACCTTGACTTCAGCAAGGCTTTTGACACTGTCTCCTTTAACATCCTCCTAGAGAAGCTTGGGAAGTGTGGGTTAGACGAGTGGACAGTGAGGTGGATTGAGAACTGGCTGAAAGGCAGAGCTCAGAGGGTCACCATCAGTGGCGTGGAGTCCAGTTGGAGGCCTGTGGCTAGTGGCATCCCCCAGGGCTCAGTACTGGGACCCATCCTGTTCAACTGTTTCATCAATGACCTGGATGAGGGGACAGAGTGCCTCCTCAGCAAGTTTGCTGATGATACCAAGCTGGGAGGAGTGGCTGACACACCTGAGGGCTGTGCTGCCATTCAGAGAGACCTGGACAGGCTGGAGAGGTGGGCAGAGAGGAACCTCCTGAGGCTCAACAAGGGCAAGTGCAGAGTCCTGCACCTAGGGAAAAATAACCCCAGGCACCAGTACAAGGTGGGGGCTGACCTGCTGGAGAGCAGATCTGCAGAGCAGGACCTGGGAGTGCTGGTGGACAACACATTGACCATGAGCCAGCAATGTGCCCTTGTGGCCAGGAAGGCCAATGGTCTCCTAGGGTGCTTTGGGAAGAGTGTTGCCAGCAGGTCGAGGGAGGTGATCATGCCCCTCGACTCAGCCCTGGTGAGTCTTCCTCTCGAGGACTGTGTCCTGTTCTGGGCTCCTCAGTACAAGAGAGACATGGAGCTACTGGAGGGAGTCCAGCATAGGGGTACGAAGATTATCAGAGGGCTGGAGCATCTGCCCTATGAGGAACGGCTGCGAGAGCTGGGCCTGTTCAGCCTGGGGAAGAGAAGACTGCAGGGGGGATCTTATCAATGTATACAAAAATCTTAAGATAGAGTGTCAAGAAGATGGGGCCAGGCTTTTTTCAGTGGTGCCATGCGACAAGACAGGAGGTATTGGGCACAAACTGAAACACAGGAAGTTCTGTCTAAATATGAGGAAAAGCTTCTGTACTGTGAGAATGACGGAGCACTGGAGCAGGTTGCCCAAAGAGGCTGTGGAGTCTCCTTTTCAGAACCTGCCTGGACATGATCCTGTGCAATGTGCTCTAGGTGACCCTGCTTGATCATAGGGGTTGGACTTGATGATCTCCAACTTCAACCATTCTGTGATTTTGTGATACAGGATGACCCTCAAAGCAGAGTAAAGATATGAGCTGAGAAGCCTAAACATCAATTGATACCAGCAACCTCAAACACTGCTTTCAAAAACAGGGCATGGAGGGGAGGCTCAAGAGGAATAGGATATTATATTCCATACGGTAGAGACAAGGTTTTCTCTGCCCTTAAACTTACTCTAGAAGAAAGATGGGTGAAGAAAGCAGTTGTTCAATCTGTGCCTCTGGATCCAGCCACCGATGGGGGCAGCCAAGGCAGGGGCCCTGCTTGGTTCCTAGCAAGAAGAGATGAGAGGAAAAGGAGCAGCATCCTTCTTCTCATATTCAGAGGCTGATTTCTGTGCTTCCAAGAGCAGAGCAGAAACAGGTTGCTATGGTTTCATGTGGAACTGACTAGAAAGGAGAAAATGAAGAAAGAATGATACATGCCAGGGAAACTGAGATGAGGCCTCTGCTGGTGTTTTACCCTAACTTGGCAGGTTTAAAACATCTAAATATAAGGTCATTTTAATTGTCTAAAACTGTGTGAATTAATATAAAGACTGACTACATCAGAAACAGTATTTTTCAAAGACAAATACTTGTATCTTAGAAGGAAAAGACACAATTGCAGTACTGAATAGATTTTTCCGCACCTCCTTTTGAACACCAACTCTAGAGCTCCTCATAACAGGCAATGCCATTGCACTGAAAATACTAGTACATTAAAAATGGAAATTCTACAAGATTAAAATCAAATGCTTTAAAAGCAATGCTAAGGGATATGATCTCCCTAGGCTTCATTACTAGAATTACTAGGTATTATGCCCTGCTCTGTGCACCCCAGCTGTGATTTTGCTGTTAATCCTCCTCAGTCTCTTGGAGGTATTGTGCAAAGAAGTGGGGGAAAGGGAGAAAGAACAACTATGCCAGAATATGTGATCCTGAAAGAGGAAAAAATTCTTTGCATTGCCTTTTCCATCTTGGGATCAAGATCAAATTAACAGGTGCCAGGTGGTTAAGTGAAAGAAGAAAGAGATGCCTCTACTCTATCAACAGATAATCTTCTGAAATCTCCCGGGCCTGCTGTCCAAATTATTTAACAATATTGCAATAATTAGTGATATGGTGACTTCTTTGATGTCAGTATCATAAAGAATTCAAATGGCATGGCTCATCTGCAGGGAAAAGACACAGTACTTCACAGCTAGGAAGAACTGAAGAAGTGTATTTAAAAAAATTATCTGATATGTACACATAAAGGAACATGGTACCTGTGTGTGGTATGGGTGTTTACCTAACATGCTGAGACATAAGCATGAATGTTTTCTATTACTACTGTTTCAGAAAATTCATGATACGTTGTCTTCTTACTTACTTACCTTACTGGGATTCTGAGAAATCAAATTTCTAATCTTCTTTTCAAAAAGAAAAGCCAAGTCTTCCAAACAAAGGCTAATAGTAGTACTAGACAACTATGACAAAAAATGTTTTCTACAAGAAACTTGGTATTTCCTTGAATAAGAGGGAAAGGACAACTACCACATTCAGAACACGAATGGTTAACCTCAAGAGGGTGACTGTGGTGGCCCTTACTGGTGCCCTTTACTGGACATGAGGGAAAAGGGGGATGTGGTCGTGGGGTGGTGGTTCTCAAAGAGGATGCCTTTCACTGTCTCTCTCACACAGTTCTCCCAACCTGCCCAGTCCACTAAGCAGCCTTCGAGGCTGTAACAGCCAGGTATTGAAGTATCCAGAGGTATGAGGTAAATATTTGCTATAGTTCCTTCACAGGAAAAATATTTTGGTTGGTTTCAGTTTTATGTTCATGTGCATCTATTTTTGATTTAAATTTCTCCAGTAGGTAAAAAACAAAATGAAAGGAATAAGGAACAAGTCATCAGTTACATTTTAAAAGTACTGCTACTATTAGTAAATGCATCTAAATCCCAGCAGAATTCCAGTGTTGATTTCTGTGGAGGCAATACTCCCAACTCCTTGTTGAGCTTAAACGTTTCCTAGAAGTGGTCTAGATATTACAGTGATCAGATAGATCAAGAGTTTGGGTTTTCATGTCCTGAGTAAACTGGCAGCTGTAGTAGCACCGTGCAAGCACTGGCGCAGCATTATTACATGGTCGTAAGATGACCAACTCACTCATAAATGCCCTTTTCTTCCATATTTCTTTCCATTGGGGATTTTTCATCCTACTTCACTTAACATTTGTTGATTTTCCAGGCTAAATTTACAGATAGAATATACTGTAATTGAATTGTTGCCATTTTAACTAGTATTTCTTTCTTCAATTGCAAATGTAGAGATTACAGATCTCTTTGAAATCAGCCATACTTATTATTGTTAGAGCAGGCTCCAACTAAGATTGGTGTATCTGAAAGCTCTAAGTCTCCTGGAATATTAAGGGAATCATCCAAGACTAAGTTAATGATCTATTATCATCCATAGGCAGCCACTGTTAAAGATTATTCCAATAAAGAAAACATATATTTTTTCATCTTTGTAATATGTGAATTCACATCTTAAAACTCAGTTATCAAAATAATGTAAATCAAATGGGCACTTCACATGTCATACAAAATTATCTTTTGGAAATACATGTTTTACACAAACTTCTCAGGTTCATAGCATTAGGGCTCCCTTGTCTGCACAGGAGTTATAAAGCACAGCAGCTAAGGAACTTTCACTCAGCTCAGTCTTCACTGAGCTGTGTAGCGTTGTGCAGGTTCCAACCATATTTACTTAAGATTTTGCCAAAGGTACTATCCTTGTCCTTAACAAGCTTAGATAAGCTTTTACAAGCACATGGCAATTTCTGCTTGTTTCATATAATCTGATGGGATGAAGATCTTCTACCTGTACTGGAAAATAATTGCTTGCCTACCTTCTGCAGTGCTCTTAAATCTTCTCCCATGTGTCTGAAATAGTTCCTTCAGTTACTGGTCTAAGTTCTGTGCTCTCTGTTCTCCCTCTTGCTTCCCAAGTAGGTAAACAGGATAGTATGTTATCTTATATGCACCGTACGTAAACGAAAAACAACAGAAAATACAATTTCAGTATGACTTGATCCTAAATTTAGGATGGAAATAAGTTGCAAAGCTTCTCTTCTCTGTAGTAAAAAAGCAAAAAGAAAAGCTCTTCCAGCTATAAAAATTCACATTAAATAATTCTATATTCTACAGAATTATATAAATGCAATTCTATAAATGGCAGCAAAAGGAAAGATGAAGATCAAAATACTGACTCCCTACAAAAGCTATAATCACATTAATTGCAATGACAATGTTAGCTGAATAGGCAAGCTAGAGCAAGAGGTGGAAGTCAGGTATATAAAGCCTGAGGCTGTAAGTCAGTGGATCTTGGTTCTATTCCTGGCTTTGCGATGAACATTTTTCATGCATTGATGGATTCACCTTTTAAGTCCCTGTGACCTTTTGAAAATGCTATCCTTCACTTTTATGTGCTTCTGCTTGCCTTTCAATCCTAGGTTAAACTTACATATTTGGATTGTACACTACTTTAATCACTGAAGAATAGATTATGATACCTTTGTATTGGATATCTTCCTTCACACTATCTGAGAGAGATCCCAAAGCAGTAAACAGGAAATGTTCACAGAAGTGAGCCCAGGGATCTCTCTGTAGAAATCTAACACTCTGATCATTACCATGACAAACTCATATTCCTATGCCTCATTTATATTTGTTAGTCAAGACTTACGTATAGTGAAAATACAACCATACTTGAGTACCTCTCTGCAAACAGTTTGTCTCGAGAAACGATACTAAACAGCTAACACCCTCAGTGAGAATGGATATGCTATTTTTGTAATAATTCTCTGAATAATACATATCAATTTTCACTATGGACCAAATCGTACTTTAAAATGACACTTTAATTAAAAAATCTGTTGATCTTTTTAGAGTTGCATAGTTTTTATACTAATATGAGCAAGATTACATTCATATTTCAGAGTACGTATGAAACATTTCTTTCTGAAAAGGATAATGCTGCTTGCATAATTAGATATCAGTTTATCTTAACTAGTATTGTGTTTGCTTGGCAATAATTTGTATGAAGAAGATGGTGAAAACTGATGAGCCTTGGTGCTCTGTAAACCCCCCCCCCCCACGACGGTAAAAGATTATTATTTGATGTGGAGAGGAAGGCTAAGGCCCAGCTGGAATTGAGTCTGGCAAGGGATGTTAAGGACAACAGGAAGGGCTTCTTCAAATACATCAGCAGCAAGAGGAGGACTCGGGAAAACGTGGGCCTGCTACTGAATGGGGGAAGGGCCCTGGTGACAAGGGATACAGAGAAGGCAGAGTTACTGAATGCCTTCTTTGCTTCAGTCTTCACTGCTAAGGGCAGCCCTCAGGAATCCTGTAGCCTGGATGTGAGGGAGAAAGTCCAGAGAAGCGAAGACTTTCCTTTGGTTGAGGAGGAAAGGATGAGAGACCTTCTGGGCAGGCTAGACGTCCACAAATCCATGGGCCCAGATGGGATGCACCCACGGGTACTGAGGGAGCTGGCGGATGCTGTTACCAGGCCGCTCTCCATCATCTTTGAAAGATCCTGGAGAACAGGAGAGGGGCCTGAGGACTGGAAGAAAGCCAGTGTCACTCCAGTCTTCAAGAAGGGCAAGAAGGAGGACCCAGGCAACTATAGGCCAGTCAGCCTCACCTCCATCCCTGGAAAGGTGATGGAACAGCTCATTCTGGATGTCATCTCCAGACATATGGAGGAAAAGAATGTGATCAGGAGTAGTCAGCACGGATTCACCAAGGGGAAATCCTGCTTAACCAATCTGATAGCCGTCTCTGATGGAATGACTGGCTGGGTAGATGAGGGGAGAGCAGTGGATGTCGTGTACCTTGAGTCTCTCCCTTCATCTTTCATTACCCTCTCAACTGACTCACACAGTTGCTACAAGTTTCTTTGTTTCTTTGTTTCCTTAAGATCTGTTTTATTGACGATACTGGCAGGAAGTAAATCACCTAATAAATATAGGATGAGCGGCAGTTTTACATTCATCTAGAAAAAAACCATGGCTGTAGTGTGTATACTTTTATAGCTGAACCTATAGTTAATAATCAATACACAAAGAAAATTAGGAGAATTTTGTTTCCTGTGCTTTGCTTGGTGGCAACCATCAAGCTAAGCCGTACAGCAAAGCAGCTTGTCAGTAAACTAAGAGACGGTCACGACTGCCAGCCATACATCACGCACAGTAACCTTGATCACCAAGCGAAACAGCCCCCGACCCACTGATGCCCTGACCCAGCAAGGAGCTGCAGCACAAATGATTACGAGGTGAACTGCTTCCACAGCCACCGAGTAACAGGGCAAGCAAGGGAAAACCCAACCAAATGAAGCAAAGAGGCGACGGATACACCACAGTGAGAGAGGCTGCATAATGCACTGGGAAACAGCTTTTCTGTTAGCATAGTCCCAGTATTTTTCCTACATATGCATGCTAAAAATATTTCTTTTCATTACTGATTTGAAATCTCACACAAGTATTATGGTAAAATTAGGAAATACCAGTTTCTACAGACATTCAAATAAAGTGGTTGTGACTGTATTTCTCATCCTAGTTAAGACTATACTTCATAACAATTTCTCGTGTTTCACATTTTCACTTTACCCATGCCATGCAAAAATCTCTGACTCACAGTTGGGCTTGGAACGTTTAATCTTATGAGACGAGGGGATGCAGTCACCCACCTTGTAACCTCATCGAAGATATAAAGTACACTGTCAGTGATGACAGGTTACAAGGGGGATGGGTCCCTTAGTTTCCTATTATTAACACACCAGATCTATGTAACACTGGAGAAGGGGAAGATTACACATATTTTGATCATATTTCTCTGTGCTCTGGATGTTGTTTATCACAGGCCACAGGACCCTTTATTTAAATGTATGTGTCTAATTTAGTTTTACACCTAAATTCAGACAGCCAAATGTCTCCAGCAAAGCTGCATTGCTATCAGAAGTCCTGGTTAATTTAGCTAGGAAGACAACAATATAGTAAAGACACAGCAGTGTGGAAATCAGGAGGCCTACCTATCATCTCTGCTGTGGCAGTGGAGCTCGGAGGGAAAGGATGTCTCCCAGTGCCAGGGTAGTGTGTTCCTAAAGAATGTCATATGCAGCGCTAATATACATACATGTCCAGGAGCAGGAAATGGATTTTTTTGAAAAAAAAAATCAGGCTATTCAAGTGAAAGCCTCTGGTCTTCCTCTGCTCTATTGCATATATACTTAAACAAAGGTTTCTAAAAGAAATCAAACATGAAATTGCTGATGTACTACCTAGCACTTAAACTGGCCTCAATATTAGGGAAATGGAAGACAGAGAACGTAACACAAATCTGTAAGAAAGGCTTTGGCAGCATTCATATAGATCACTAAGCGTGACTTCCACACTGGGCAAATAGGTGGCTACTGATGAAGTACAGAATTAGGAGACACACACAAAAATTGAGTTAACAGAAACAGAATAGCTTTCACTCATGGCTGTAATGCCTCACAAATCTGGAGGATACCTTGGAAGAAGTCAGTGTCTGTAAGGATGACCGATCTGACACAGTGTTCCTGGGCTTCTAGAAAGCTTCTAACATGATCTTTCACAAAAAACTACAGGAAGGAAGGCTTTCTTGGAAACTAAGAGGCAACTAAAAGGTATGAGACAGGGTGTAGGAAAACAGTTCTTTTTAAAAAAGATGATGATTATCTATGAAGTCCCAGTGAGATCTCTGCTGAAATGTAGTCGAAATTTTCATAATCCAAAAAGGAATAAAGAATGAGATGAAAAAGTTTATTGCTGATGCATAACTATTTAAAATAATATAAGCTGGCTGTAATAAGCTACAGAACAATCTTATAATATTGCGTCACTGATAGAGTGTCAGATGGAAATTGAGTATAGATAAATACAGAGAAATGCAAGTTGAGCAAAGTAGCCCTAATGATAGATACAAAGTGAAATGCCACTAAATCAGATTGCACTACCCAGAAAATTCCCCCAGATGACGGAGTCTTTATAGGTACTTTTAAATACTAGTTTAATGCTCAGCATAAGGTAGACTGAAATTATTTGGAGAAGCATTGACAACAATGGAAAATGCCTATATCCCAACAAAGCATCCACAGGAGAGCCACAATTTGTGTTTCTGGAAACCTATCTCAGAAAGAATTTAGAAGAACTAGAAAAGGCATGGAAAATGTAACAAGAATGGTTAACTAATTGGAATAAATTCTATTCAAAGAAGATAAAATAAAGCAGTATTCAATTTTGGAAAGAGAGGATACATAACGGACATGTACAAAATCAAGTACAGCAGCAAAAGGGAGAAATGCCAATTATTTGTTGTTTCTCAGAATGCAAGTACAAAGCGTTGTCAGAAAAGGATTTGATAGTAGATGTAAAACAAACAAAAGAAAGTACTTTTCCACACAAGCAGTAATTAAACTATGGAACTCATTACCACAAGATGTTGTGTAAGCCAAACATTCAAATGGATTCGAAAAGCAATTAGACAAATTAATGGAAGAAAAGTCCATCAAACCCTACTAAACACAAAGATGTATACAACTGTTGACACCACATTCATCATCAATCCTGCAATACTTCTGTCCTACTGTTTATTCTGAAAATGGCATTTTCAAATCCTGACTATTAAGGCAGTACATTATCTATAGTACAAGAAATCTTAGG
Source organism: Rhea pennata (assembly GCF_028389875.1). Lineage (NCBI taxonomy): Eukaryota > Metazoa > Chordata > Aves > Rheiformes > Rheidae > Rhea > Rhea pennata. The sequence goes on along the minus strand of NC_084670.1, from coordinate 992,008 downwards.
ATAATCATGAGAAGGAATGCATGAAGACAAACATACGCAACCGAGTTTTCTTTGTTTTCTTTTGCCTCTCTGAGTCACTATAGAGAAACTACATATATGTAGACCTTGAGCTTCCTAATGTAGAGGATTTTAATACAAAACAAAATAAGAGTTTTACTCAAGCCCCCCCCAACTTATAAATAAATTACACAAGAAAAAAAAATACTGAAAATAGCAGGAATGCTAGCCTTAGAGAGTATCACAGCTATTCTGCTTAGGGCCAAACAAAAGTGGAAAGCTTTACTATTACTAATCTCAGCTAAATTTCCTAAAGTTGAGGTATGCCAATGATGAAAGACAGTACTAGTACCTGGAAACCGGCAATATATGGTTATCTTTACTATGTTGGGAAATGCAGCTTGAGGGCTTGTTATTGATATCTTTTGCAGCAACAATAAATGTTGTTTGTCTTTTTTTATTAAAGAAATGAATTTCTGTATGGTATTGCAATAAGAAGATACTATGCAGCTGGCACTTTCAAAAACTTAAGTTTAATTTGCTTTGATGATAAAAATTGAAGACTAGTCCTTCAAGACCAGCTATCACAGAATCGTTGAGGTTGGAAGGGACCTCTGGAGATCAGCTAGTCCAACCCCCCTGCTCAAGCAGCATCACCTACAGCATCACTTAGCATCAGCTAGGTTTAAATCCTCTCCTGATCGTATTGATGAGATATAGCAACCTATTTAGCGCAGACTCAAAATTCTGCAAATTTTTATTATGCAGTTCTGTTTTGATTTAGGAGAAGAAAAATCACAGCTATGGTTACTTCGGAAGACTTTAAAAATCATACTGAAGTGAAAATTGTTCTTTTAATTTAGAATCTAGATAGGAATAAAATGACAGCAAGTATTAGTCCTGAATTACTGACACTCTATGTTATGCCAAAGTTAGGTAAGCTGAACTCAGACTATTCTAAATGGGTGCATTTTAAAACAAAATCTGAAGAGGAACAGTATTGGGGAAGGAAAGCTAAGGTTCCATGAAATTCGACTCTGTGTAAGTGAAGAAGAATATTTTCTATTCAAACATATTGAGTACTGGATACTAACAAGTTAAGTTACAGATTCCAGTAACAAGATATGACTCTTAAACATGCACTAAGCTATAAAATTAAGATGTGAAATCCAAATTGCCACTTGTGCACACCTATTGCTTGTGTAAACCTACCACAGCAGATACTCCATTTGTAAGTTATCATCATATTTCCAGTAAAACAAAAATGTTTTCTATTTGCCATAGTCTTTTGAGTTTATAAAAAAATATAAATGCAAAAAGAAATCCAACAACTTTATTCTCTGAGATTTCTTGACAGTCTGAATTTAATTAAGTTCAAAGCCCACCTGGATGCAACCCTGTCTAACATGCTCTAGGTGACCGTGCTGAGCAGGGAGGTTGGACTAGACGATCTCCAGAGGTCCCTTCCGACCTTACCGATTCTGTGATTCTGTAAATTTCTGTGTAGATTACTTTAGTTTTACAATATGATGTCTTTGATTTTCTAAACAGTTACGAATATGACTTTTGCATAGATCTGGCACATAAAAAATTTAGATAGTTTTTTTCTCACATAAATGTAATGCTGGTTAGAAATAAATAAAAATGCTCCCATTAAATTCAGTGTATATAGGATCAGACCACATTTCTCTAATAAGGTAAAATCATTCCAAGTCTGAAAGCGATTCCATTTAATTATTTTTCTGGTCTTCAGTAATATCCATTCCACTAAAAAGGCACCTAATAATTGTAAATCTTGCCACCTTTGATTTGCCTATATTATTGATTTAAAAATACAGAACATCACAAACAGTTTAACATGCAAATCTGACTAATTTTACTATCATTGAGATGAATTCAATTGAAATCAATTGCTTTGCTGAAGAAATTAAAATACTCTGAGAACAACCATAATGGGCATTTTTGAAAAACTTTGTTTACAATCTAGCATGAAAATTATCTCAATCACCAAATAAAATTCCTAATTAGTACAAAAGTCCTTATTAAAAGTATTAATTTGTTTCCCTTTACAGAAAAGATCAAAAACCAAGTATTTTTGAAAGAAAAAAATAATTAAGAATATTTTACAGTTTATTCTTACTGGAAAGCCAATGCAGAGCTAACCTTTTCATGAAAAGTTTCTATATCATTTTTATTTTACTCTACCTAGCAGGAATAAAAGTTTAATTTTTGACTTGCTGTCTTTAATGAAACAGACTTGTCATGCTGATTCAGCCAGGAGCTCATGTTTACATCTAGATGCAAACACAAGAAAAGAGAACCAGTATACTAGATGCACAAGTACGAAGACGTTTTTATTAGAAGTCTGCAAGGTATCATATACGATGGCTTCATACTATGACCTTCACATACAAGAGGATCAAGGGAATGAACACAGCTCTGCATACGCGGACTTCATGGCATGAGCTTGTCATGCCTTAGGCAATTATACCGAAGGAACCTGGCTTAGCCAAAGAGTCCTGATATTAATATTGTGGGGAACTGGGGTCTAGTGCCAAATCAGCTTGGGTTTTTATCTGCCAAGTGAAATGTACTTATATAAACAAAGTGCTCCAAGTTTTACATCTCTGTGTAATCACTGCCACTGCATGCATTTTTTTCAAATGTCATTTTTAATCTTCAGCCTGTAATATGGTATGAATTTGTCTTTGTTCGTTATAAGAGAGCTGTAAGTCTTAATTGCCAAAAATGCCGGGCTGCCAAGCCACCTGGACTGACTGTTCTGATGCCTCAGAATTTCTCACGATCACCATGTGTTCCTACAGAAAAACTCTTTTACTTAACTGTTATTAAAGAAGCTGCTGAGTTTGTTCTAAGGACCACCACTTAGAGAATCACACGCCAGAGTTAGGCCATGCAATATGAAAATTACAGTGCTTCTGTCTGTAGTCTTCCAAACTCTTTTCATTTTTGCTCTCCAAATTATTAAAATAAAATCTCCAGAGGAAAGAGGCCTGACAGAAAAATAGCATACACTGATTGCTAATGATGAAGCTCATCAACAGTAGTTTTTATTTCTTGCCCTCAGCAGCCCATTTTTCTTTTTTATTAATACGCAGACCAACACAAGCTTTCTAGTTTCCTCCCTTCAGGAGAACTACCGTGCATAATACTCTAAAACTTTCTTCCCTGATACCATTAGACCAGAGCAGTAATTAGTAATAATAAACCCCACTGTAAAATCCTGCTTTGTAGAATTTTTACCTCTGCTAAGAAAAGAGGGATAGATTCAAGAAAATTGTAATTACCTCTAGCATTCAAAATAGGTAAAATTCAGATTTGTAAAACCGCTGAAATGCCACTGTAATGATTACTGCTTTTCTGATGCGGGGGGGGGGGGCTACATTGATTAAAGTGATTTGCAGCCTTGTGGAGGTCTCCACTGACTTTTTAGTTATAGCATAATGCTGCTTTCCAGCCCTTGCAAGATTGAAACTTCTCTTGTAATGGCTACATTTCATATTCAGTCTTTCTTTTCCAAGGACACTCACAGAAAGCTTTGAAGTTGCCACCTATCAGCAGTGACTCAGGCAGAAATACTGTTTCTTGACGTAGAAATTTTCCTGGTTCGTTTCCAAAGTGCAGACCTACCAAGAAAATGTTCTCACAACTCACTATAGACATCTACATTTGTGTGTCTAAACTAGAGTTTTTGCTGTTTAATTAATGGAAAAGAGAATTTCTTGGCTGAGACAAAACGTTGGCACAGACTCCTGTCCCACCTGTGGAGGTGACTACAATATTTTAATTTTCCTTCTCTTCTTCTCTGGGGGCCAGAGACATTCATTTCTGCAGGCAGGTAAGGGCAGTTCCCAGGAGCCTGGGGGGATGGGAAGTTAGTGAGGTGCAAACCGCCATACGAAGCAAGGGGGGATTCTGGGACGCGGGGAGAGCGCGGAGTGACCCTGCAGAGCGAGGGCCTCCTGGCGCAGGGGAGGCGCCGCGCGGGCGGCTGCCGGCGTTCGGGCGGCTGCCGGCGTTCGGGCGGCTGCCGGCGTTCGGGCGGCTGCCTGCGTTCGGGCGGTTGCCTGCGTTCGGGCGGCTGCCTGCGTTCGGGCGGCTGCCTGCGTTCGGGCGGTTGCCTGCGTTCGGGCGGCTGCCTGCGTTCGGGCGGTTGCCTGCGTTCGGGCGGCTGCCGGCGTTCGGGCGGCTGCCGGCGTTCGGGCGGCTGCCTGCGTTCGGGCGGTTGCCTGCGTTCGGGCGGCTGCCTGCGTTCGGGCGGTTGCCTGCGTTCGGGCGGCTGCCGGCGTTCGGGCGGCTGCCGGCGTTCGGGCGGTTGCCTGCGTTCGGGCGGCTGCCGGCGTTCGGGCGGCTGCCTGCGTTCGGGCGGCTGCCTGCGTTCGGGCGGCTGCCGGCGTTCGGGCGGCTGCCTGCGTTCGGGCGGCTGCCGGCGTTCGGGCGGCTGCCTGCGTTCGGGCGGCTGCCGGCGTTCGGGCGGCTGCCGGCGTTCGGGCGGCTGCCTGCGTTCGGGCGGCTGCCGGCGTTCGGGCGGCTGCCGGCGTTCGGGCGGCTGCCTGCGTTCGGGCGGCTGCCGGCGTTCGGGCGGCTGCCTGCGTTCGGGCGGCTGCCGGCGTTCGGGCGGCTGCCGGCGTTCGGGCGGCTGCCTGCGTTCGGGCGGCTGCCGGCGTTCGGGCGGCTGCCGGCGTTCGGGCGGCTGCCGGCGTTCGGGCGGCTGCCTGCGTTCGGGCGGCTGCCTGCGTTCGGGCGGCTGCCGGCGTTCGGGCGGCTGCCTGCGTTCGGGCGGCTGCCGGCGTTCGGGCGGCTGCCTGCGTTCGGGCGGCTGCCGGCGTTCGGGCGGCTGCCGGCGTTCGGGCGGCTGCCGGCGTTCGGGCGGCTGCCGGCGTTCGGGCGGCTGCCTGCGTTCGGGCGGCTGCCGGCGTTCGGGCGGCTGCCGGCGTTCGGGCGGCTGCCTGCGTTCGGGCGGCTGCCGGCGTTCGGGCGGCTGCCGGCGTTCGGGCGGCTGCCGGCGTTCGGGCGGCTGCCGGCGTTCGGGCGGCTGCCGGCGTTCGGGCGGCTGCCTGCGTTCGGGCGGCTGCCGGCGTTCGGGCGGCTGCCGGCGTTCGGGCGGCTGCCTGCGTTCGGGCGGCTGCCGGCGTTCGGGCGGCTGCCTGCGTTCGGGCGGCTGCCGGCGTTCGGGCGGCTGCCGGCGTTCGGGCGGCTGCCGGCGTTCGGGCGGCTGCCTGCGTTCGGGCGGCTGCCGGCGTTCGGGCGGCTGCCGGCGTTCGGGCGGCTGCCTGCGTTCGGGCGGCTGCCTGCGTTCGGGCGGCTGCCGGCGTTCGGGCGGCTGCCTGCGTTCGGGCGGCTGCCGGCGTTCGGGCGGCTGCCTGCGTTCGGGCGGCTGCCGGCGTTCGGGCGGCTGCCGGCGTTCGGGCGGCTGCCGGCGTTCGGGCGGCTGCCTGCGTTCGGGCGGCTGCCGGCGTTCGGGCGGCTGCCGGCGTTCGGGCGGCTGCCGGCGTTCGGGCGGCTGCCTGCGTTCGGGCGGCTGCCTGCGTTCGGGCGGCTGCCTGCGTTCGGGCGGCTGCCGGCGTTCGGGCGGCTGCCTGCCGCCCTGCCCTCCCGCCGCCTCTGCTGGCCGGGAACCCCGCCGGAGCAGGCCTGCCACCGCCGGGCAGGGCCCCGCTCCTCCGCGCTCCCCTTGCCCTGTGGCTGCAGGTGCTCAGGGACACTTGTCCCCACCTGGCGCATCTCCCACCCCAGGGCAAGGTGGGGAGGGCACGACTGCCGCTCGGGCGGCAAGCGGCACTAGCAAGGTGCGTCTGGCAGTCCGCGTGGTGCCGACACAGAGGCCGAAGAGCCCCTCTGTCATCTTTCAGAAAAGCCTTTGCCCCTTCCTCGAGTTTACTGGAGCAGTACAGCATTGCTACATTAGGTCTCATACTCAAAAATTTAGAGTTCCCCCAGTATATAGTATTCACTCTAAGACTGAATGAACTAATTGTGAGTAAAATTACTGTGAACACTAAATGAAATATTAATACGCAGCCATTTTTATGCAAGTTCGTATTTTCACTTTCAGGCCAGATTTCTGCAAGAATGCACAAAGAATGACATTTACAGGAGACAATACACAATAGGCTACGGCAAAGCTCTCGACATACAGAAACTTTCTCAGTCTAAAGAATTCTACTGACTGCCTCAGAATCCTCAGAAAATAAGGCTTTAAGAGAGTAAAAAGATGACATTTCATTTTTGTTCTCTGGAACATTTCTGTTTGAATGGAATTCTTTCCTAAAGAAAATATCAGAAAAGAGGAGTTAGAATGACATTTCTAGTACTGCAAAACTTTGATGTTAAATGTACAAATTTCAGTATATGAGCTTTACAGCCTTACAGCTTTAACTGGTAATGTCAGCAGACAATCTAACTTTCAGCCAGAGTAGAAAGACACAGCTAAATTATCAATGTCTTTAAAATTATCTTTTTTTCAATTTAATCTTTTTCTTTCAATTGATCACAACGTTAGCTAGCTATTTAGTAGGGAAATAATTATCAACATAATTATTTTAAAAGACTGAAAAATATGTTCAACTGTTAATGTGAATTTCAGAAGAAAAGCTGAATCTGCTCAGATCCAAAAATGTAACAGATAAAACTGAACTCTCATTTCAATAAATTCTTTGTAAGAAATCAACTGATTTTTGTTCCATGCTAGAAATGGACAATGATTCCATAGAACATTGGATTTATTCTGTGCATCAGATGTGATTTTCCAATTTATAGTTCTGATTTTCTTGGCAGAACATTCAGTGGCATAAGGTAGGACTCAGCATCATGATGGGTTTAGCAATGCAAATGTGACAACCAGATCAATGTCCGCGGAGAACCGTCCTGATACCGGGGGCTTAGAGAAAACCTGTAAAATGTGATGCTGAACTAGATAACAATGATCCTTCACATTAAAAAGACCCTAAAAGTAACAGTCTCTAAAACAGGACTGAGAAAACCACTTCAGCAATTGGAGCCCATAACACGGCTCTCCACTCTGCCTTGGTACACGCCACACAGTCTAGTTCTGTGAAATAAAATAGTTACATAGGTTACTGAGAAAAGGGAACCAACAGCCCCGAGCACTGTCTCTTTTTTCCTGGCTGCCCGTTTGAACTGATTAGACCAATGTCTGTGAATTTCTATATAGCACAAGTAAATAGCTATGATAAATGATTATTAGCCAAAAAAGATCAAGTTTTTAATAATAAGTACAATACAGCAGGGATGTACTTTCTGTATTCATTAGCTTGAAACCAACAAAGCACTTGTCCTTGGGAAGATTACGCTTACAATCCTGTCCATTAATCAGCTGCTTCTCTCTCCTGAGATCAAGCATAAAGACTATATTATTATTCTTTAATTTAACTAAAATAACTATGCAAAACTACATAATATAGGGTTGTTGAATATAAAAACTGTTGGCACACAGACACTAAAATGTGAGAAAGTAATAAAAGTTAAACCTAGCCACATACACATTTTAATACTGTATTTTAATAAGTTTCCTGAAAACTCAGGGAACCTAAGTCTTTTTTCTTTTGTTTTCTTTTTCTTTCTTTCTTTCATTCTTTTTTTTTTTTTTTAACTTTTCACTCTGCATAATGCACACTTAACTTTTTTGTCACAGTAAAACACCTCATGCGCATTTCTGACATTGTGCAGCAGGGCAAGAATGACAAATCAATCATCTCTTTTACATCAAGCAAACGACAGTAATAAGTAAAAGCTAAGTGAGAGAGTAACGTTAGTTTTATATCGCGAAGTATATCACTCACTGCAGATATGCTGTTCTTACTGCAGAAAACACTGAAATATAACCCAGTAAGTATTTTTATATAAAACAAAATGGTGATACGTGTCCCTAACTGTTATTAAAAAAAAAGAGAACTACACAGAAAAATAGTTTTGCAAGTTCCAGAACAAACAATTTCCAGGTGCCAGCTGTATAAGCACATGCCACCTATGAGGTTATTGTCCTGGTTTTCAGTTTTACTGGCATGCAGACACCAAAATAAGAGAAAATATCAGTATACTATCTTCATATCAGTATGTAAGGTAAAGAAGAGAGACTTCCAGTTCTTGTTGAAAAATGCATAGAATTAGTTTCAAAATTAGCCACATATTCTTAAATGAACACACAGGAGGGACTTTGGTCTTGTTGCCGAAAAGAAAGCAGAAGAAAGCAGAAAAAAAGTCTTGCGCTCTCCTACCCAGTTCAAAGAGATTGCCGAGGCCAAATGCGAAGGAAGCGGGAGGCCGGGTGCTGCCCGAGCTCCTCAGCGCACGCTGTCACAGCGGGCCCGCGGCTCCGGGGGCCGCCGCCGCCGCCGCCTCGGCTGCCGGGGTCCCGTCAGCCCTGGCTACCGGCACGGTTTGCGCTCAGCGGCTCCACTATGCAGGCCACGCTAGTGTGTGTGTGTGGGAGAGCGATGCTCTCTCTAAGTTGGTTCAACTTTTGTTAACGAGCCGAGAACACACAAAAAGCATTTCCCTCGATTGAGGACTTTGAGTACTGAAATGTCAACGTTGCAGCCAAAGCACCTGGAATGACAGAGCCTCCAATAATGAAGATGAAACAAATTTTACAACAAGGTGGTTCAGAAATTTACATCTATAAACTCCTGGTATTTACCTTGAGACTTCATACTCCCAGAAGACTTGATATTAAATCAATTCTAAATTCAGAATTCCCACCTCCAAATGCCAGGTTTATCATTTGGCTACACCGAAGTCCAAACATTTGCTTATCATGCTGACACACAGAAGTTTTATATCAACCATATTATCACAGAGAATTTCAATATCTGTTCTGCCGATCACATTCCCAGGGGGCAAAGAATGATAAGACACAAGATCAAGGATACTTTTTATCCTCAGTCAGAAATAGATACTTCACAATAAATATGCGCTTCAGTACATAAGCACGTGGACGTACTGCAGTGGAATCAGAGATCCACAGCATTGTGTAGTTATTTCACTGTTGGAGATAGTAACTGGGAAGATAAGAAGACATTTGATTAAAACTTAGTGTCAGTCAAAGTACAACATGAAATTGCATTGGATAGCTGCATGGGGGAGCCTGAGCGATTTCTGTCGACCGAGTCCACCAGTCTGATCGAGAGTAATCTACTGACAGTGAAAGCATAACACTGCATCCAGCTAATCCCCTTTTTACTGGGGGCCGCAGCAGAAAGTGGGCTCCTCCAAAGAGGCACCGTTTTCAGGGCTGTTATATAAGATCCCCCACAAGGCTGATTTGCCCCACAGCAAAATGATAAAGAACTAATTAAGTCTAGGCTTGAATGAAGGTAGAGGTGCTCAAGTAATCTTGTGATCAATAACACATCACTTCTGTTAATAATTAATTTCTAATGTATGTCACTGACATAAGTGCCCTATGCTTGGGCCTGATTTGGACACCTGTTCTCACTGCAGTTAAACAAAAGCAACTGCACTCAATTTACACAGTCACTGAAGTATTATACATTGCTATTTCCAGAATCTGGGGTTTTGTAACAGTACGATGCAGACTCAAAGTAAGTAACTATGTGGAACAGTAGAGCTACCACGTAAAGCGACAAAATTCCGATGAAGTGCATTTCATTTCCTGTTTGTGCAGCTGTTCTTCAGCTCTACATAGTCTTCAGAGTAAACCAAAACTATTAGTATCCATATGGTAAATAGAAACAAAGTTACTGTACTAAGGGTGTTCAGGAACACACTGCCAGAACAAAATTTAAGCAATTTTTAAGTATACTGGAATAGACTGTAATAAGACCGCAATAATTTGATTTTTCATACACCAAAAGCAGACAGTAGAGTCTTCTGATATATGTCAGGGTAAATTCTGTAAAATGAAATCAGGATGAACAAACCCAGAAAGAACTCTACTAATGCTTAATGAGCCACCTACCAACTGTTGACTGTTTTGGAACACAGGCCTGGGAGGACCATCCCGAGCAACACGGCCAGCCCTCCCCTCCTGAAGGCAGCACATTGGATCATTCTTTTCACACCCCTTTATCCAGTTCCATCTTAAAAGCTGAGAATTTTCTGCCCCTGCTACTCTCATTGAAATGCTGGCTTGAGTACTTCTGAATGAAAGAAAAAGAAACTCATTTCTGGACATACTTCCATTAGTGGATCTAGCCAGTCACTAGTTTTGGGGTTGTTTTTTGTTCATTTGTTTCCTGGAAATATCAGTGTGTAATTAATATCTCAAGCATGCAAAGGTAAACATCACTTACTAGTTTTTCTCAGGTTTCCCCTATTATAGCTTTCTTACTTGAAACCAGCAAGCAAAATAACATGAGGTAAACTCCTTCCAGGCTATTGAAAATGCCAACAGTTTCTGCATGAGTATGTGTTCATATAAATTCCTTCAGGTTTTCCTAGATTCCTTTATTTCACACTAACACCACTGAGAACACAAGTCTAAGACTGAGGCTCCGCTTGCAATGATGAAGTCCTCCTGATATGTTACAGTGGGTACAGCCGTATTTATTAGCACGAAACTTTTGCAAGAAACTGCCCTGCCATACATGATCTGATACAGCCATTATTTAGACAATAAGGGATACAGTAAGTTTCTATATAAATTTTATATGTCATATGTAATACTACCACAGCTATTTCTAGGACTTTGATTTTTTGTAAAAGTAAAGTGCAATGTCAAAGGAAATTACTGTACCGGGTAAATATGACTCCTGTGCAAGCAGGCGAGTCTCCGATGCAGTGCAGGTGCATTCCTGTTCGACCCAGTTACCGACTCACGCACTCATGCGTGCTCTTAGAACTGACTCCTGAGCACCAAGTCATCTGCATTTATTAGAGTTTTAATCACTGACAAGAAATGATTGGAGCTTTAGTCACTGACAAGAAGACCTAGTCTTCTAGTCTGACTAGTGACTAGTTGTATTATCTAAACCTGGAAGCCTGCAGAAGTCAGTTATAAATGCTACACGGAGGATAATGCAGACTTTCTCGGGGTTTTAAACAGTTGTCCTTCATGTCATTTTGCAAGTGGTCGGTATACTTCAGATTTCATCACCAGGTGGAGTTTAATTCTGATGGATTTGTAAAACTCAATTTGTTTTTGCATTAGGAACATTGTATCTTAAAAAGTGTAATTAAAAAAATGTAATTACATTTACAATCACTGAGATCTTAAGTGGAGTAAATAGCTTACAATCATCTACAAGAAATATAAAGTCTCCATCACTGGAAAAGTCATTGGAAAATGAGCATGGGCTGGATACTATGGACACATGAATATTTATGCTCTCTGACAAGATAACTGTAATGTATTAATTAGGAATTCCAGTTGGAACACCTATGCTGAAGCTGAAGTTTGCTTTCTATTAACTACGTTTGCATAGTTTGGCTGTTTTAGCGAACAGACCTGCTAGTCTACTTATTTGTTGAATGCTAAAGTAAAAAGGACACATCTTCAGTAAGCAATAATTCATTTAAAATGGGTAGTTTGAAACACTCAGTGCAGTATTTGACCACCTGTTAACACGGAAGGAAAACCAATTAACTAACTACTCTCAAAATTAATCTAGCAAACTAAATGTGATTTCTTACAGTGCTTTGGATGAAGTCATTAATTTCTCAACATGATTTTATCTAAAATGCTAAACTTCAGTTACTATGTGAATAGCTTGACAAATTTTTCACACTAGAGTACGTATTTAACATTATTCTCAGTTTAGGAATGATCTATGAGCAAGCTGTAACACTTTTAAAAATTTGCAATCTATTTAACTTTTTAGTACTAACAATTCAAATCCATGGATTATATATGAATTGTCCCTAGTGAGCATATAAGATATTGATGTTATTCCCTTGTTATAATCTATGTATTTCACCTAAACTGCATCAAGTTTTATCTGATCAGGACTGAATGGCCTAAATGACACAAATCTTGCAATATATCTATGCAAAACATGCTATGACTTATAGGTATATGGGTTTGCATTTACATAGTATCTTCTTTTTAGTATAGAAAAAATAACAAAAAATACTGACAATGTAATTTTATCATGCTACTAAAAATCCACTTACCCAGAAAATCAGAACAAAACTTAATCCACATGAAGCCTTTTCATTCCCTGTTTCTATCTCATTAACCACATGTGTCTTAACTAGTATCCAAACTTCACTCTGCAATACCAACAGTACATTTGGTTTTTACTGTCTTTGTCTTATGTTTCCTGAGTCAGATGGGGGGTGATCTACATCCAAACTATAAGAAAATAATGTGTCTCCTGCGGGTCTAGGCAGTCTGATGCAGCTGCCATTGCTTCTAGCTTGCTGCAATCGCTTCTAGAGATTCCTTAGAGATCCATATTCAGTGGCTTTTAGTGTCTTAGGTGCCTCATATTCTACTTAAAAAATTCAGTTTCCTCTTGTCCATGTCAGAGTTTTATGGCTGATGGTGAAACTCACTGCAGGGAGAAGTTAATGAAAGATGGCCATCTTATTCAGAGTTCAAAGCTAGAGCAAAGAGCGCTTTTCTAAGGTACAGGAACAATCGAGATTAGACCCTGAATCTTTGCCAACACAAGGCATACAGGATTGCGTAGTCATGGTCTCTGCAACAGAGCACAGACTCGCACTTGCACCCATTAATTTTAGTAAGGATTAAAATAGCTCTTACATTTGCCCTTTGTCCACAGCTCTGAATACTAAGCCCACTTCCCCATCTATCTAAATCTAGCTCTATCACACTCAATTCTGTCTCTGCTTGCATAACAAAAATGATATCTGCAGCAGGTGGTCTTACAAAACTTTCTGCCTCCTTTATTTCATCGTTGTGCTTATCTGAATGAATTGGGTATTTTACTCCTTTTTAAGGATGTTTCCAGAGCTTTAAAAAATTTACCAAAGTCTTTCAGTATAAGATGGACTGTTTTTATATTACAAAAACTGTCAAATGTTTGAATTGCTACTCTTCATCCTATCATCTTTAATTTCCTCTAATCTATACCAATCACTAAACTTGCAGCACTGCTGTCATGTTTTTTTTTTTCCAACGTAACAACTTTATCCTAAAACAAATTCTCTTTGTAATGAGCATTAAAAAAAAAACAAACAAAAAAAACCCAAAAAACAAGAAACCAAAAAACTAGTAATACACATTTCTCGTTATTTACAAATAAGGGACTTGTCAAAAAGGGCCCAGACACTGTACTGATTTCACTTCACCAGCTAAGTGGAATTAGTAACTTCACATCGTGTTCAATAGGCATAGACATTACTTTATAATTCATTGTAGGGACCAAAGACAGACTGTCTTATAAATCCAGTATCAGTAAATGAATCAGAAGACCAGTAATTACTAACAGTTAGTGCAAGTCAGCGGAGCACCTCAGTGCTGAAGCATCCCATTAATGGGTTAGGCTTTGCCATAGCTCTGCAGAGACAGAAATGTTTTTGCTCCATTTAATTAAGCCTCTTTCTTCAGGTGTCTAGTATTCAGATTAGAAATCTAAATTTTCTCTATTTTAAGGAATAGAAATGGAGGATCACATGGCTTGGCTAGAGTTTGTTACAGATAAAACAAAAGCCAGACTGTCAGACTGATGCTTCTACTCACCATGAACAAGCCCAGACACTGGTGTGCATAGACACTGACCACTAAAGAGCATGAGCCTGCAAGCAGATGAACTTGCAACACAAATTAAGAGCTTTCTACAAGAAAGTGACTTTCCTGATTTTCAAAAAAAACCTGATTTTTTTCACAGTCTTCATAGAAACTGACTGCAGAAATCATTTTTACCTGGTTTCCTGAGAAAATAGATGCATGCAACTGTGTTGTAACTCTCTGTTCACTCTCTCAGTAACTTTTGAACTCACTTACCCATTTCCATCAAATTTGACCAAATGATCGAAACTTCAAAGAGATGAAGTTTTTATGTCTACAAAAGAACTTCACGACAGTGAGAAACAAGACCCTATGAATGCTTTTACATGGCAAAAGGCAAGAGGAGCTCAGCCTTTAGCCATTCCCTCTGGATGGATGGCATCTAGATCACCAGTTAACATGTTGAGACTTTCTGAAAATTCAGCACATGTGTAGCTTCAGACTGATCACAGCTTATCCTGTTGTTACTCAGCTAGCATGCTGAGAAAGCAGGCAGCAGTATGGAAAGTATCATGGAGAAAGGAGAGGAGAATATCATAAGGAAGAAACAGAATATTTTGATGGGTGGGAAGAACAGCAGCAGAGGACACAGGACCCCATTTTTAAAGAAATCAGCCTTACTTGGTAAAATGAAGTGAATTTCATCACTATAATAGGTAAGGGTGTGAAAATACTCCGTTTGCCATCAAATTTAATAACAGAAAATCAGATCTCTCACATGTTCACTGTTAGCTTTAATCCAGCAATGTCTGATAACAGTAGAAATATACTGCAAGAGGAAACATTCTTCATGTCTTGAAAGGATGATTATCTCAAAGACTATTAGCGATACTTTCAGAAATATATACAAGCAGTATGCAGTTTATTTAAACCACTAGCTAGCTACAACGGCTTCTTCAAGGTCTTGTACCTATTTAAAAAAAAAAAAAGGGTATAAAATTTGGGAGCAACATAAAGCTACAATACTCAAATTGTTCCTTAAGGGAAGTAAAGCTGGAATTTGAACAAAAATAACACACATATTGTGTTCACAGATGACAGAAAAAAGTACACGTATTTCTAAGCTCATGGTTGAATATTCTTATTTTTCCAGTAAGGGTTTAATACCTATACAAAGAAATCATCAAGGAGGAAGTATGTTTTGGTTAAATAGAAAACAGATGAAGAAGACCAACATTAAAACAGAAAGAAAATACCCTTAGAATGAAGTCTTCAGTGCTTGGGTGACCTTGAATGTAATCCACCTCCAAGATATTAAAGCAAAAAAAAAAAAAAATCTTACAAAGGTAGTATATCAACCATTCTCATTACAAAATGAATTACGAAAAGCTATGCTAGGTAGAGCAAAAAATGGCTCAGGAATCTGCAATGCTTGGGTATACATAGAATACTGTGACAGTGGCCAAAAGGAGAGTATGTAATTATTGTTTGTAATCCTGGTTTCAAGTAAAATTGCAGTAGAAGATAAATCAAACATCGATATTCAGAGCAAAACATCAATGACCTTGACATGGACAGTCTCTTTAGTGGCTTGAATTACAGAATCACAAGAGTTAGATTCTATAGTTTCTTGAAGAAATGATACCAATAGTGACTCCTGCCTCTTTTTCTTGTGAATATCTTGTTTCCATGTGACATGTTTTTTTCAAAACTTATTTGCAAAACCACTCTTACATTTCATATTATTACTCCATATATTACTATTACTAAATTCTTCCTTAAAAAGGCTCTACTTTTTGATATGGAGCTTAGAAGTGAACTGACAAATTCAGAGGAAGTTCTAATTATTCAATATGAAGTTTAATGGAATCCAACCAAAGGGAATCATGGAATAACCGATTTTTATTTATGTCTGTAGCCTCTTCTTCGCTATTCCTCAGATTCATATAAAGTTTTATCATATTGGATGTCTTTAACTTTCATAATGTGATATCATACAAAATCAGAAAAAATGTAAAACCATAAATACTTTTTCTATTCAACTTCATCAATACATAGACTCTTCTCTAATATCACAGTTCTTAGTAACATTTGATCATTATCTCATGTTCCTTTTTTCCAGAAGGTAACCTGCATGAAAGACAAAAATACATCTATATACCTAACCGAATATAAAACCCTATGATCTGCACCTACAATGGCAGTCTTTGTTGCAAGCAATCTTTGCAATTACTGGAGAGATAGCATAGAACTTTCAACAGAAGCGGAAGGGATTTTGATGTATGTTTAGAACAGGGGTGTAAAATATTAACTTGTAAGTGTATTAGCTTACAGTGGATACAGTGGTTCCTTCTGCAAAACCTATCATCCCATAGCATCTAAGATACTGTTATGTGGCTCAGCGGTTGGGGCACTGGAGATACAGGTGATAAGCAGTGGAAAAGACTGAACTGTTCCTTCTTTTACAGTATCATTACAGATTGCTTTTTTCTGAAATAGTTTTCCATAATTTATCTTAAAGGTAACAAGCATATTTATATTTAAATTTTGCTTAAGCCCCATGGTTTTGCCTAGATGACAATCATATGACATATAATTTTCATATATATTACATAATACGTATGTATGTATTTGGGATAAGGTTTGCATAAATAAAGCCATTTCAATCCTATCATACTTAATGTGTGAAACTATTCTTGAGTTTCACAGGCTTTGTATCAAGCTGCAGGTTCTTTCAAACATACCTTATGCTGACATGAGCCATATCTGAATTTTAAAATCCTGCATATACTTCTAGAATTATTTATACTTTTAAAAGCCACCAGTAAGAGACATCTATGTACAAAATCACAACTAGAACGGGTTCTTGACCATTTGTGTATCTCACTGTAAAAGGAATGGGTATACATTACAGATGTGCATTTGTATATCCTACTGATAAACCACTCCATTACTGTAAACATTGTTTTCCCCCAGCATTCAATATGTTACTACTACTACTGTACATTCGTATCTCATCCTACGCTTTTCTCAGAACCCTAGATTTGACTCATTACTGTAGACATTTGTTTCCTTCTGTACACATTGACAAAATTCTGAATCTGGGTTTAAGCCCTCCATGCGGCCATGAGATTCAGGATGCCAGCAGAGTGAGCACTCTAAGGAGAGGCATCTACTGGGTCTATATGAAACACAACAATCTTAAATAGGCTAGCCTAAGGTTAAGGTAATTTCTAGTACTTCTCTCATCATTGCAGATGACTTTTCATATGAATTTTCTTGTCTTTTGTCATACGTATTTATGAAATAATACTTATTCTTGAGAAAGTATCTTCAGCACTATATCACCCTTCTTCTCCTGATTGCTACCATTACCCAGCTGCAAACAAAGTTAATTCATCAGCAAATATCCCAAACAAGCTCAACTAGTTTTTGATTGAAGCTTTAAGAGCTTGTACAGAATCAGTAAACAAGGCAAGTAGATACAGCATTTTAGCAAAATTGTCCGCCTTCTAAAATATTTCATGCATATCTTTATTAGTAAATATCTGGAATTTTATCTGGAATTCCTTGGTACCTTTTGGTACAAATTGCTTTGTACTTTGGTATGTAATTTGAAAAAAAAATAAAGGCACAAAGCACCGAAGTTTTCTATTAAAAAAAGCCCTTTATCAACTGTTAACTAGTCCCCAATATTAAAATATTCAACTAAGCATATGACTAAATATCATATATCTTGAAATTTGATTCAAAGCTTAATACAACTATAAAAAAGCTAAGACATCTAAGTATATAGGCTAAAATCAGTACCTGGATAATAACGTACGGCTATGGATACAGAATAAACAATCTACAGAAGAAGAATAAAGTAGATTAACAGAAATGACGATGAGGTACAAGTATCTTCATTTTGACTATCATTTAATTATGATTATGTTTCTTCCTCCACTTTGCACTCTCCTAATTCACTGCTTTTCATTTGTTCCAGCTGTCTGACTTACGTTTTCCAAACCAAAGGCTGTTTTCTCATCCCGCCCTTATCAGATTGATACAGGATAGGAGTTGGTATACGTTCACACAAAATCCAAAAGTACTTTAAGTGTGGGAGCTCTAGTAAGATTTGTTTGGAGCTCTTTATAAAGTTCTCCTTGTAGACCATAGCATGGATTGCATTCACGGCCACCAAGGGTTGATTTGTCCCCAGACCTTTAAGAAACTGACATTTTGTCAAATATTTCATATTTGTTTTTTCTCTTGTGTAAAGATAATTGTTTTACATTTTATGGAAATTCTTTATTGTGAACTAGGCCTTTGCTAAACATTTTCTGAAGATGGGATCAGATTTTACATTTGAGCTAGTAATTCAGAAGTCTACATTCTTCTTCCAATGTTCAGCAGGTATTTCTTCAATTTATATATTTTTATTTAAAACTTTTAAAATTATTACTATTCAGTGGCTACCATTGCTCTTTTATACTTCAGTTCAATTTCTGAATCTAGAACTTGAGTTTGTTGCATGTTGCAGCTCTACTATCTATCAGTATCTAACCACTTATTTCTACAACTAAATATAGCAGTTTAAGCCTGGATTTCCACAAAACATTGAGCATGCTAAAAGCCAGTAGTGGGGAGCCAAGCAGTGGGAGAGCAGTGGCGGCAGTCACCCCCGCTGCGCGCTCGCTCAGCGCCCTTCGGGCCCCCTGCCCCCGGGGACTAACCTCACCCTCGCTGCACGCTGCTGCACTCCTCTCAGGCATGCCAGCTAACGGCCAGGGCGCAAGTTTTGTTTCTTCTCACAGTTTTCATTTCTAGCATTTTATTAGAATCATTACAATTGGAATTAGAACTTTTAATTGATATTTGAAGGAAAAGTAAAGGAGAGTAAGATACACTACTATTGTCTGACAAATGAAAGAACGCAGTACTACTATAAATTTTGATCAATATGAGCAGTTGTTCTTACTGCTCTGGATTTATGGTCATAATTGCAAACAGACTACAATTTTTGCTTAAATACTTTGTTAAGGAGAAACTTGGTTTACACAGCAATTCTATTTGTTTTCAGGTTTCAAGAAGATTTCATTTCCTAAACTTTTTTTTCTCTCTCCCACAGCCAAACACATATAATCCTTGGACTATATGTCCTCTTGGACATAGCCTCTTTGGATCCAGCAGGAGCTGTTGAAGACTCCCAGGTTACTTTGCAATATGGTAGATTCATGTTTCTTTCCATGCAAATAATGAGCAAAAGAAACAAATGACTTGATATGACATGCCGGAAGAAGTCATCTACAGTACTTCACAACTTGACCCTATATTTAAAGGCTGTGGTTATCTTCAACAATGCTTTGAAAAGAGAAGTAGCTGAAAGAGTCACCATGACACTGTCATTATGCAAAGGTGACATATAAATAAAACTGCTAGGTAAAAAGAGACGCCTTTTCATATTAAGGTTGAAATAACTCTCGAAATAGGACTACACTTGTGCGAGAATTGTCATTTCAATTACAGGTTTTTAGAGAACTGAAGTTTTAGATAATGTATCGAACATAATACACTGACATTTTGATATGCCACCAGCAGACATAAAAATAGACAGCTGAGTCCAGAAAGTCCAGAAAGACATTTAAATCAATAATGTTGAAATGACTAAATTAAATAAGCAATTACTGCTATGTTTGACAAAGCATGATATAACAATGCATTAGGCATATATTAACTCAGCCTCTACACACTGATCTTTGTCTTCCTTTAATTAATGAATTTAATTGACTGGAAGGCTGATTTAAGAACTGTTTTCTACAAGTGAGCTAGGAAAACAATTTTATATTTGGGAGAGGTGAAGCAAAGAGACTCTGCAACAGCTTGGGAAAACAACAGGGAGGAGCCAACGTTAGGCTGTATCTCTTGCTGAAAAATGAGAAGATATAGGAGAGTCATCAAGAACTGTAATTCTCACAAAGAATAGTTTATCAAAATTAGGACAGGTAAGACATGCAAAATAAGAGGACATCTAACAAAATTGAAAGGATTTATAAAGAACTCTTCAAATCTTGTAAAGCTATGTATTTAGAGTGTTCAGCAAATTGTAATAATTAATTCAAAAGACATTAAGTTCTTCAAATAAGAAGAGCATTCTTTCAAATAAATAGAAAACTGGGAATCAGGAAGTCAGTGAAGCAGTTAGAACAAAAACCTCATGAAGATCCTGTGTGTGGAGAAAGACAGAAATAGCCTGGAGCTGTACTGAATGAGAAAAATAAAGTTCCTTCTTCATGTTCTGCATCTTGCAAAACCTGCTTCCATTAACGTGGGTGAAGGGTATTCAAACTTTTGCTTGGCGTATAGTATCAGAAAATGGCTATTAAAATTTATTCCCTGCCAACATATATTGTCTTACAAATGTATAGCTGAAGAAATAATCAACACCTCAGTGACCTAAGTACAGCAAGAAAATGAGAATGTGAGAATTTGAAATATGGAATACACAGATCCTTCATGAAATCTGGGCTGAGCTTTGCTATTTATTTTTATCTGAGAAATTTTCTTTTCTTACTGAGCCTGAAGTGCTTGGTATAAGCAGGAATTCTCAGTTTCCCCCCAAAAATCCCACAAATGAAAACCCTAAACCAAATCTACCAAAATCAAAATCCTAAAACTTGGTGTACCAGTGTAAACACAATCTGATAGAAGATATTACAGAGACAAAGCTAAGAAGCTTTTGATGAAATTTCGTTCTTCAATGAGTAGTTATTTTTGTGCATACTTTTACCACTACAAAGAAGCAGAGTCTGGAGAAGACAAGCTTACCGTCGTGGTTTGTAGCTGCACCAGAGAATGGTATTTCATGAGAATGCCCAGATTAGCAGGGCTCTAACGCTACTCCTGCAAATAGCAGTGGACAGAATTATGTGAACATGCTAACTCATTCTTGTCACATAACTTTGGCTGTTTGAAGGGTGAGGCTTTGGGGTTTTGTACGGAGGAAAAGATGGTTAAGTTCGATATTCAGGTCTGAGATTTGCATAGCAAGAAACAGAGCTCAGAAGATATTTGAAAGTACAAGTCCTCATGATTTTACAGTAAGACTGGAAATGCATTTCATCACTGAAAGAGCAGGTGACCACAAGTATTTACAATTTTTACAGGGTGATTGGAAGTGTGTCTCATCACTGGCCTCTGATGACAGAGAAAGTAATATCATCTGTCTTTATTCATGCAGTTTACAATAATTGACTAAACAACTCTTGTCAAGAGCACAAACTTTTCTTGTAAGCATTGCTGTCACAGGAACTTTGCAAAGCAAGAGCAGATGTCTAATTGTATCTGACTTTTTTCACAGAGAAGTAAATTATCAACCAGACAAATAATAATATATCAAGTATTTTAATAATCCCATGAACTGGGCAGCTTCTTAACATCACACTGGAGAGTCCAGAATAACAAGGCTATCTATAAGTTCTAGTTGTATTAAATATTAAAATAATGTTAAATAATAAAACAAAATCTCTGAAAGATACAAGAGAAAGAAAAGTCACAATTTATTCTGTTATTTTATTTCATTCTGTCTCATAACTCTTTGTAACAGGAATGGACTAGGAATTTATTAGAAAGCAAAGGATAGTAACTGGCACTTAACTACAGTATTAACCACCAACTTCCTGTTGACTGAAGAAAGGACAATACTCAAGGATTTTTTTTAGCATAACAAATTCATTTTTTTTCTTTGTTCTGTCAACTGTAATATGTTCAAGACAAACCTTTCTTTGGTGAGTGACACCAAAGAGGGCAAATATGTTGAAATTCTACCACTAATCTGCTCCTCTGCAGTGAAGAATATCTTTTTCAAAGAGAAAACTATCCTTTTTTTTCCTGTATGTTTAGTAAGACTGATTGGGGTGTGGGGGGGAAGAATATTAGTTCATTAAAACGTCACAGTGCTGAAATTTGATTTATTTTGAAAATGGAATTAATTTACTCTGCACAAAAATAAGAGCAAGTGATCAGTGAGGAATGCCAGTGACTTTGGCAGAAGAACCTTGCTCTGCGTCACACAGAGAAGACCTGAATTTGCTCTACTCCCCTCGGAACTTGCAGCCTGCCCGAGGCTCAGAACGCGGACGGGAGCTGTGTTCCACGCACATGGCGAGCGAGAGCGTTAGCATCAGACCACCGAGGCCATCTCACTTGCTTCCATCCGGCAAGTGTTTCATTATAAATACAAACAAATCTAATTCTGAAGAAACAAGAAAGACTAGCTCTATAAGTTCTGGAGTTCAGCGAAGTGTTGTATTTGACGATAAAATATTTCACTGAATTTTTTCATACAAGTTCAGAATTATTCACACCCTGAAGAGCAGACTCTCAGTTTAAGACTTTAAGATTTAGATTTTTTTTTTATTTCATGCCATTTTTTTGTATTTGTGTGGAAACAATGGCTGGTTTGATCATATTAAATTGTAACAAATTGTATTTGAAAAACCTTTCAATACCAGACACATAACAGGCAACCCATCAGAAACTAATTTTCCCTAAAGCATTTCAACAGGTATCTGAATCGTCTTTGTCACAGCAAAGCTGTGTCTGCTAAAAGAGGGTGCAAGAAAAAGAAGGCGAAAGTCTATGCACCCTCCATACAGAACGAGAGCTTTACATTCAAACACAAGAAGCACCTAGGTCTTAATGTCTAAGCTGTGTACTATAGAGAAGAAAACTTTTATTACATTACTGCATTCTTCCATGAATAGCAGCTGTGAACATCCCAAAGAAGCTAGACTGATAAACAAAATGCAGATCTCCATAGATTTTAATAGCATTGAGTAACATAGGATAGTGAAGGAGAAGGAGACAGAAAGGGAAAAGGCAAAAGACAAAAGGAAAAGGGGAAAAACGAGGCAGAAAAAAGAGGGCAGAAACACTAAGCCATTATGTAAAGAATTGATGAGGAATAGAAACGTCACTTTTTTCCAGAAGAAGCCTCCACATCAAAAACCGGACACAAAAAGAAACATATAAGAACTGATGCTGGAGACCCCTAAACCTCAAAATTCTTTGATAAAATGTCCAAGCAGAAATACTTATTATTTTCATTTATGACAGAAATTAGGAATGGGTTTAGTTATGCTGTTTTTCTGTATCACTGTGGTAAGATGTGCTAAGACATGTTTCTTTCCCAATACCAGATATCTGTTATTCTTCCAAGCGTGCTTTGAGCCAAAGCTCACTGCAGGTTCACCTAGCTATTGAAATACAGTGTGTTTCGGGAAAAACTAAATAAAACACAAAATAATAGGAGAATAAATACTGTTAAAGACCATCATAATCAACCAGAACTTATCTCTTCCTCAATTTAATAGAACATATCCAACTAAAACAGAAAGATTTTCACAGAGGACTTAGGTTAAGGGGAAGAGAATTTCATGTACAGTCCATCATGCCACGTACACAAGATTTCACTTTCTAATCCCTAAGAGACTGAACACACATCTCTGCTGACACTCCACAGACATGAGTAATCTTTCTAATTACAGGTGCCTATTCACCAAAATTGGATAAATATGCTTAATTGCTTTTTGTTTGTTTGTAC
Organism: Rhea pennata; assembly: GCF_028389875.1. Lineage (NCBI taxonomy): Eukaryota > Metazoa > Chordata > Aves > Rheiformes > Rheidae > Rhea > Rhea pennata. The sequence goes on along the minus strand of NC_084670.1, from coordinate 968,789 downwards.
AAAGATAGAAAAAAGCACATTTGAAACATGTTAAGAATAAAAAGTAAACAGGATCTACAGTACCTCTCAGTATAATTGTACCTTTTCTTCATTTACCAGCGTAACCATGGTAAATAACTACTTTGTACTCAGAACAGCAATTCACTAGCATTAGTCATTCTTGATGTTGAATTACCTTTTCACCAACAACCAGTTTGTGAACAATTAAACTATCATAAAAAATGTGTTTTTTCTCCTCATCAAGCTTTAGGATATGGCATGTTAAAGATATTTTTCAAACTTTAACAGGAATCTTCTCTTTGCTTATTTGCAGCGAATACCAGCAGTCAAAACTACTCACACAAAACTGTACTTTATTAAAATTATATCCAATAACAGAAGAAAAACAATACTAGGTACAAGATTGGTGACCACTTCAATAAGTGTACAGTGAAACACAGGGTAGCAGGCAGGCTTTACTGACACAAGAAGAAGGATGTCAGTCCGGACAGTCCTCCTGACATAGAAGCAGAGCTCCTATATTGGCTTTTTTGCAGAACTGCTACACTGATGTTTAAAAGTTAAATCTTCTAGACACAGAATTTCCCTCGTTTATTGCAAAGCAAAGAAAAGGACACTGGTAAATAAGATACAAACCAATTTTTTTAATATAATGGGCTCAGGAGTCTGTTATGAACGGTATTTTTTCTTATTATGTTTAAAAAAAAAGTTAGAAAATCTTCACTCCATACTATTTTCTGTAGTGCTTCCAACAAATCAGACCAAAACTAAACACTTAGTGAAAAGTCAGGTAAAAATCCTTATGTCTCCACAGCCCAGAAGTGTGCACGGTACTTCCCGATGACGGGCGTACACATGAAGTGGGGTAGACTGAATCGCACAGCACTGACACTGGGAAAAAACAGCAGTATTACCAAGCACATTGGAGGAGAGGTCAGCGGATTTCAGGAGCTGATGGCTGGGAGGTTTTTCCCTTCACAGGCATGCTGATCCCTACAAATCTAATGTCCGTGCAAGGGACCTGAGCTGTCAGACCTGGACCTGAGCTGCAGCTCAGGCAGCGAGAGCAGCAAAATCCACCCCCATCCCCATTCCTGGGGATCCGGGATTGCCCCCCTGCACAGCCGCTCTGGGGCAGGGGCAGGCTGGGGCATGAAGTGCCGTTGTCCCCTTTGCTGCTCTGCCGGGAGGAGAGGCACTGCAGAGCCGCTGAGCTCTGGGAGCGCACGGATGTGCCGGGGGAGGGCAAAACAAGCCCATGTGCCGCTAGGAACGGACCCGCAGGAAGCAGTGACACCACTGCCCATGGTGACGTGCACCGTGGCTCCCTGTGCTGCCCGTGCCAGCACCACCTCGAAGGCAAGGGCACCTACTTTTATCATTGACATTTCTTCTTCAAGGAACTCACCACAATACTGCTATAAAAAAAATAAATCTGTCCTGCTTTGACAAAAACATGCTTAGGGCAGACTTATACGCTAACGGAATTTAAAGCATATGTTAGAGACTGATTTTTTATCACCTCTGCATTCATGCAGGGAGACGTTTTATAGATCAAGAACAATAAATTTTGCTATAATCAAACATTTTCTACATTTGTATAGATACTGGTATTACTGTCAGGATATATTGTTTAGATCCAGAATATACTTCTCTTACGCAAGCAAAGCTTTCACTTCTATAGAAGTAATAGATATAATAAACTTTGACTTTGGTGTTGCTAGTTTTCATGGTTCAATCCCACTTCCTTCAAAATTTGTGCAATGTTGAAGGAAACTATCTCACTTCACCCAAAGTCAGTCAGTCCTTGGGATCTCCTGAACCTTTCTAATTTTTGGTTCTAATGCAATTTCATTTGCCTCTCATATATGTAGCTAAGTTTGTAAATCAGATATTACGTCTGCTTCCTTCAATTCCATAAATCTAAATTTGTGCAGTGTGACATGGAAACCAAAAACTTAGTAGTTGTTACAATGAACTTACCAGTTTGAAGTTGCAGAGGACACAAACCATGTGCAAGTTGGACACATAGTGAACATACTATATTTACTACTTCTACCCTTGAAAAATGAAGTTAAAACTATAAAAAGGGTCATAAACATAAAGATTATGTCTTTTAATAAAGTATAGCTAAAACCCAAATAATCCACCCAGACAGAAAAAGTATTTAGGTAAGTTACTAAAAAAAAAAAAAAAAAAAAAGTGAAATGGAAAAGATTGTGAGATATTTTACCTTCCAACCCTTCTTATTTTTGAAATATCAATCAATTAATATTTCTCCTGACTCTCACATGCTTGGAAAACTGTTTAACAAAAGAAGAAAATTAAAAGTGGAAAGGCTGATTGATTGAGGAGATCTCATGCAGGTCATGGAGCAGGTCAGTGCCGGAGAACCCTGCTAGCCAGCACTGCAGCATGTGCCCTGAGCTGTCCACCGGCTTGCCTGTCATTTGTAAAGTCACTTCAGAAGTCAATTAGAGTGACAGTCTCTTTGAACAGTGTAATTTATAACATGTACACACAGACCACACTTGATCATCAATCACAGTATCCTAGCTCTGTTTTCTCCAAACTTGCTTTTGATGTTGTATGAAGCCACGGGAAACGAACAAAAGAAAAACTCAAAGCAAACACAGTAACAAAAGTTCAGGCCTCCCAGGAGGCTGGAATCCCTGCACTGGCACACCAACATCGTGCCTGGTTCGGGGGACGGCCCGCGGCTGGGTAAGCGGCTCTTTTGAGCCACTGCTTCCCTCTAGGGCAGGACCCCAGGCCACGGCAGAAGAACAGCTTGCTATGCTGCACAGCTGGCTGGCAAGAACCGGGGCCAGCTACTGTCCAGGATGCCACACTGCAAACGCACAAAATGAATGAATTACAGCAGAGGAATCTCATCTTTTCCTTAGGTTTTCATGCACTAATCAGTGCTGTGGCCAAAGCAGCTACCCTGAATGCCGCTGCCCTGCGGCCGCTGTGCTGCCTCCCACACACACGCCTCACGGGTGCTCGCCAGAGCTTCACGCAGCCGCCAGGAAACTGATCCAAGTTACCGGAAACATTTTTATTCCTGGGATAGCTGTAACTGCAACTTCAGTTCAAACTGTATTTATTCACTGACTTGAATGAACACTAGTAGGAGTGGGTTCAAGTACATAGGATATGTATACAATAAATTTTACATTATGATAAACAACAGAATATTCCTTATATTAAATAATAAATAATTAATAATGAAAATGATGTAGTATTTAATATATATAACATATAATTATGTAAGAATAAGTAAATTTAATACTTTTTTTGCTTTATGTGTAATACCACACTTCTGTTAATAGTACGGAAACAGTCAACTTCAAAATTCCTTTTCTGGTTGTCTTAGGTTCAGTTTCTGTTTTTCATTACAGTTTCAACTGTAAGGACATAAAGAACCACTGCAGAACTATCTCAATAGCTGTACATTTCTTAGTCCACAACAGGAAATACATTTTCTTCATTTTTCTAAGAAGATTAAAATAAGAATAGTATAATAAGATACTCTACTGTTTCCTGAAACATACTTTATAATGAATTCAGCAGTAGCTATTTAGACTGGATTTCCTCTCACTCTGTCCCTGGAGACAGGAATATTGGTTGCTTTCACTTGGCTGAGCTGCATCCCAGCTCGACACCCTGGCAGAAGTAGCACTGGAGCTGTCTCATGCATGGACTGTGCCAATCAGCAACTATGGAGCTCATCAGAAATGTCTGTGAAGTGAGTCATCAGAAAAATTTTGAAAGCATAGCCAATGTATTTCCCTGAACTCCTGCTCTTATAATGTACTGACATTTACCAGAAACTTTCATTCTGTAAACCAAAAATGGTACTTGCTAGATAGGTTATGTTACCTTATTCACCACCAGAACATCTGAGTGCATTTGCCACCGCGCACACTTGCCTTGCACTCCGGCAGCAGCTACAGCCTGAAAGCCTGCCTAAGGCACGTAAACCCAAGTGCTAGAGAGAAGTGCAAGTAAACAGTAGTAGAACAATCTTTATCAGATATTCTTCACAATTAGAAAAGACATCTGTTAGTCTACTGAGGAAATACAGATGATACACTATGCCATTAAGGTCATTCATTGGGAGATTAGTACCATATACTGTAAATACAGTCTTCCCTAAGACTTGCTGTATGCATATTTTAGAGTCATCCTTAAAATACAGCAACCTCATACAACAAGGAGAAAGCCTTTTGAGGCCAGAAGCCACAATATCTACAAAGGGCTACAGACACTTACATTTTATTACATGATTTTTTTACACTAGGACTCAGTGATTAAATATGATGAAGTTCTCAAAGCAGAAGTGCTTCGCACTGAAGGACTACTCTGGATATTCTGAGTAAGAGAGCTTTTGGAAAGCCCTCTTCTAATCTAACACAGAAAATGATTTTGCTGAGCTCTTCAAAAGTTGCATTTTTGCTACTTCAGCATAAAATATTTAGATTATTGTTTCTATCAGAATTTGCTCCAAGGCAGAAGAATTAATAGCTGCTCTTGTTGTTCAGCATAATATTTACTATATATTATTAATACTATTTATTTATTATTCACATACTTATTTACCTTATTTATGTCTCATTTATTTATTATCTCATACCTTATTATGAAGAAACAACAACAATACTCATTCATACTGCATAATCATATATGCAATGCTTAGAAGTCAGAAGTGATTGGCTGGAAAATTAAATAGCATTTCCAAAAGACTTATGTTTTTCACTATTAGGTTTGTCACTTCTAAAGTTATTGTAAAAAGCCAATGATAAATTTAATTACTTGTTTCTACTAGATGCAAAAATATTTTAGATTGAAGAAACAGATATGGAAAGATGGTGCCGCCCTCAGGTACACAGACCACAAAAATTGGAACGCATACAATATTAGTACAATCAGTAACGGGAGGCATATCTAGTTTGGTCTATACTCAACCTAATGGCAACTGAAGTACAACTCATGTCTTACGAGCCTTCTGCTTGAAGTTGCCATCCAGCAAGTAGCTTCAGTTAACAGGAAGCTGTAATGAATGAGAAATGCATAATGCATTAAAGATTTATTAGCTGGCAGCAAGTGATTTGATTGGTTGTAAAACTACATGTAATAAAAGTATAACAAGATCAGGCTGTTTTAAACACCCTGGACCATAACAAAGGTTATTCCGGACTCTAAACTAAAAACATCTTAAATATGCTTGGGGAATCTGTACATAAACACACAGAGCCACTAGTAGTCTCAGGTGTCTGTGCTGTCATAGACGCAGCAGTCACATGTAAAAAACAAAGAGATTTTTCAGAAATGTTTTTTGAAACTGAATCCCATGCATTGGATACGCCCTTTGGTTAGAGCCCATCACATCTGCACAGATTTTATTTTCAAATACTCAGCGATACAATGACAGGTAATGTTTTTCCACAAATATTTAATTAATTAGTTTTACAAATACAAGTACCTGTCTCTAACGAGGATTGACGATGATTCTAAAAGCTTATCTTTCTTTGCAAATTTTTTGGCTGCTCTAGCAGTAAGATACTGCCATTTTCTATGGACTTCCTCCCATAATCTCAGATCATCATAGCAGCACAACACTGTTATCATGAATATTCAAGTATTTATAGACAGCATACTTGAATGATGTATCTTTTTCTCCATTTTCTTTTATATTCCTCTATGTCTCTCTCTCCTTCCTCAGCACATAGCATTTTTAACCTGATTAATTAAGCTGACCATTCTACTGAGATCTTTTAAATTGGGTTATTACCTGGGCAATTAATAATCATTACAAATAGCAATATAAATTGCTGCTGTACCTTAGCCACGAGCACACTCTTTGGCATAAAGTGTACGCAATATCTCTCTGCTCCCTGCTGTGCCTGTATCAGGCACGAGCCCGCCGCTGGCTGCGCTCGGCGCCCAGTGCGCAACAGGGCAGCCACTGGCTCCTGCCCAAACACGCGCCGGGGCCGCCTGCGGCCAGCGCGCTATGGAGGTGGCAGCTTGCTCCGCTCCCGGCACAGGCAGCATCATTCCCATCCTGGCTCTGCCTGGGGAAGGATTATGCCCAGGCTCCTCTCTGGACACCAGGACAGATTAATTTTCTGAGACAAATGCTGCTGTTTTTCTGATCTTACTACCTACACTCAAATACACTTCTCAACTGTACAGACTAAATATTACTGAGGATTTACCCAGACATATCTGTGTAATAAAAGCTTTCACGACCATGTGTCATCTCCATCATTTTTTCCATTTTCTTTTTCAAGAATGAATTCTGATAGAAAATAAGAACACATCCCATCTTGACTTTATGGTGTGTTCTTTCATTCAGCTACATATATGCTGGCTGCTAATTATTCTGAGAGATCATCACTTTATGAAAAACATGTGTTCAGTTTAATCAAATCTTTTACCTAACTGTATACCAACACTGTATGTTTTTCTGTGTATTTTGAGAATAAAGGATATATATTTAACCAAACAGACTTTATTTCTTAAAACTCAGAATAGGAATTTACTATGATTTTCCTTGTTATGGAAACATACCGTTTGTTTATTGCAGTTTCATTCTCTACTTACTAAATACAAAATCCTAGCAAACTGACAAAAGTCCAGCAGATCTACCCAATGGACAACAGTCTACCAAAATTTTACACAAATGTCGCTTTCAAATTCCCTGTAGTACAATTTATATGATATGCCATATTCTGTTTTAAAGACCTTTTAGGAAATTTTAATGTTGTGAAAGAAGGATTCAGACAATCCTGATTTGACATAGCCCATCATGGATCCAAATTACCCTCTCGGAGACAGGTCAAGGGAAGGCAGCATCAATATCAGAGAACAGAAATGTGCTGCATGCCTCTATGGATGCACCTAAAAACCTGCTTAGAAGACCTTTCTCTTTCTCTCTCGCCTTTCTTTTCTTTTCTTTACTCTTTTTTTTTTTTTTTTTTTTTTTTTTTTTTTTATATATAATAGGGACATGTTTTTTTCTCCTGGTAAATGACTGTGTTCTACAGACCTGTATCTTTGGACAGGCTGCAAAGCCCAAACAGTCCTAGCACAGGGGAAGTACAGAGTGGTTTTGTTTCTGAAAGGATTAGGAAAAAAAAAATCATTCCAGAAATAGAAAAACTGGCTGGCTATTATAAACATAAGCACTTTTAAAAAATTTGCTAACACTGTAACACATCCTGGAAACTGTTTCAAAACTGTTTCTAAAATGTCTACAAGTTGCTACAAAGAATCTCTTGAAAACATAAAATCATTTTATTTTCGTAAGAAAGCAGCGACTAAAAAAATAATCTGTACATGTGGAAGAAGCATTCAATTTGAAAGAAACCAGCTCTTAGATTTCACTACAAATTTATCAGAACATGTTGACTTCATCTATTTCCAAACAACATTAAACAACAGCTCTCAGCAAGCTGTTCTCATTTATAATACAACGCTCTTGTAGCGTTGTCGAATAGGAAATCCCAGAGCCAGTGAATATATACAAACCTCCATCTACTGTTAACAATATCTTAGGACACTATTTGTAAAGAAATGGCCTTTGCATGCACATGCAAATATTTGTAGTTGGAACACTCGGCAAAGAGGTTGTAGATTTAACTCTCAGCTCTTTTAAAAAACTTTCTTTGTTTATAAAAATAGTCTTTGTAGAGCTAGTTTAACACAGGAAATTGCTATGCTTTCACTGCAATGGATAGTCCCTGCTCAATTACTTCTGATTTACAGAAATAGCATTCCATATACGTTATTTCAATGAACAGAATGTGACAGGAGTGCAGAAAAATATTGCCTTTCTATAATTAAAGCATAAGAAAGTTTCCTGCTTTAAGTTTAACATAAAAGTCATTTCCAATATGGTACTGCTATATTATTTCCATAAACCTTTTTCTCATATGCTTTGAGATAAAGAAAAAAAACTAACTTAAGAAATTTTGGGGAGTATGTTCAGCTTATATAAAGCATCATGGCACCATAGTCATTAATTCACATTAGATGAGAATTTGCCCACCTGATACTGATTTGACTTGATCAATGAAATATATTGCTTTTTCTACAAATCAGAAATTTATTTTAATTCAAAATGCAGATGAAGATATGTACCTTCCTCTTTTTTTCCCCAAATTTATAGTTCCAAAGATCACACACATCCTGGTTTCTCACCATTTTTACTCTTATTCAGAGTTAATATCTTTAAGTTAGATAAAATACCACTATATTTAATATGACTATGTCTTTACATATTAATATAAATATAATTAACAAAATCTAAAATAATGTAAATAATATAAAATGCCTGCAACCAGAGGGAGCTCTAACTCTTCTGACAATAGACACTACAGGGATCATATCCTAAACAGTGCCAACAGATGTAATTCACCTAATCTTACTTTCACCCAAAATACCACCCTTATAGAGTTTGGATTTGTTGGTTAACCAAACAGGAAATAAATGATCCATAAAAAGGCTGAGGTAGCAGTGAATCAGCAGTTACCAGGCACTAGAGAAAGTTCATTGCTCTCTATGCCTCTCCAGACCTTCAAGTATCAAGTACAGGTTGACTTTTTTTCCACAAAGGAGAGATTTGTAAGTGTTTGACTGGTGGTAAGCTGTAGAAATAAAACTTTTCAGTAGTGATCATTTTAAAGAAAATATTTTAAAAGAACAATGGGAACCTTACATGATATTTACCCTTATTAAATATGCAATATTATGCTTGACAAGAAAAAAGAAAGAACACATTGGCCACTCACTGCTTAATAGTAGTTGTAAGAAATTTGCATTTGACCTTATTTTGCAAAATTTAAGTAAAACAACTACACATAGTTCAAAGACAAATGTCATGAAGCAGGGCAAAGCAATCCAGCAGCAGGCTGACACAGCCTTCTCACATTGCCTTCCACCAACTCTGTAATCATCACGGGGACTACACAGGAGGAAAAGTTACAGCTATGCAGGCACCTGCTATACTGAACATACCATTGCACTGGCCAATGACAAGACCTAGAACAATACAACAGACTTCATTTCTTTGACACCTTTTGACTACATATAAAATAATGTAATCAGAAGCATTAAACACTTTGATAGGGGAAAAATATCCTTCCTTTTACAGAAGAATTTCCTTGAATATATTGCAGGTTGATTTAAAGTGACCTATTAAAGATACAGCCAAATTTTAAAATTATATCCTAAGTTAAATATACATATTTAACTAAAATAAGCACATCTCATAATGCTTATAACAATTGACATTTCTTTAAAGAACTGTTTTTAAACTGCTTGTTTGGTAGGCACAAATGTTACATGGTAACAGAATAACCGGCATGTATGAAAATTATTTCCTTTATGACAGAAATAATTTTGTTGTTATTTACTATGTTTGAGTATTATCTTGAACTCAGAACTATCTGAATTAAATTGAGAATTTCCTTTGATGTTCCTATTAAGTAAAGCTAAAAATATTTCTCATTTAAAAGTAAAAGGAAGAGCAAAAAGATATGCAGTAATGATAATAGTGTACAATATAATCCCATCGGATCATGATGATAAATTACATTAGAGGTATTACAGTAAAGCTGAAATCCTCTAGAAGTAAGAGGTATGTTAAAACAGCTGGAGAACAGCTGGATAGTCAAGCCAAATATTTAAGTACAATAATTAATCATGAAGCCTGCATGTCTGACACACTGACTTGATCAGGAAGAATGAATTGCACTACCACATGTACAAATAATAATAGAGAGAGGTGCCAAAACCAGACATACCTGCCAGGAGCAATTTGAAGTTGAAATACAATCACGCACAATGGATATGATAACCAACTGAGACAAAGTTTCTAGATACAAAGCTAAATAATACATTCATGTGGAAGTAAAGATTTACACCAAAGCTATGAAATAAAACTAGAGAGAGACTATAAATATTGTCCATTCAACATGATGACTTTAATTTCTGAGACAAATAACTTTTACAGTTTCCCTTATGTTTTCTGAACTCAGAACCAATACTTTTTCCCGTATCTTCAGTTTCAAAATAGCAAGCACACTTCCAGCCCATGGTATCCTCTAAAATCTCTCCCCACTCTGCCACTGAAATTCTGAAGGAAACAATGTATTTGGGATTGAAATAATGAATAAAAAAAATGAATTACAAAAATCTGCCACATAAAAAGTATTGCTTACTCCCATATTAAAACTTACAGGAAAAAGAAATCTGCAGGAAGAGCCCTCCACAAAATGCAGGCAGCTTTCCTCCCTGCTGACCTGGAGCAGGCTGTAAGACTGCCTATATACTTGGAAATCAGGTAGTAGCAATTGTAAAGACACTACTCTCAGTTTCATTAAAGAAGTCCAGTTTGTGCTATCCCACCAGCTCTCTTCTGTTGCTGAGTAGACTCAAATCCACAAAACAGTCTGCAACTTTGTGGGAGGATACAGCAATGCTATCCTAGTGGTTAAAGAACTTCATCTCTTTGGACCACATCTGACTTTCATACAGGAAAGAATTCTCCTGTTTTAGGGAAGGAGAGGGAATATGTATCATCTTCAAAATTTGACAGATAATTTAAAAGCATTCTGAAATATTACAAAAATGTTGATATAATGACACAAAATAAAGGAAACTTGAACACAACAGCTTCAGAAAACAAAAAGCTTGTTATTGTTCTTATTAAAATTGATATTTGTCTTAAATTAAATCAGTCAGCTTATACAATAAGCTTTAATGGACAGTCCAGACTGCAGTATGTGAAACAAAGCTGTAACATTTAAAATTTTATCCAGTATTTTTACCACTGCTAATATGTAGTAGCACAAACATAAAATACTGCTTTAACACATCCTGCTTTTCAAGTTTAATTAAATACAGATAAGTTTATCCATGCCATACAGCTATGATTTCTTCTATTCTAATTATATATGCATATTTTAATTTCATGAGTAATGTTATAAATATTTAAATAAAATTTTATGTTAAAAATTCAAAATTATCTCTGCATAAACAGGAATGTATCAGCACTGAAATTGTTGCACCTCTTAAATGTCCAACTGCACTAGTTAGTCTACTACATAAATAAGCAAGATTGTTACAGTCCTTAAAGGTTAGCATAGAATTACAGATAATATTAAAGAAAATGAACTGTAACACAAAGAACTCTAAGTGGCACACAGCAAGGGTGAGGTATGCTATTGCAGACATATGGAAGTGGAGCACTCCTTCCAGTGGGAGGCACTCTGTTTATCACAGGTGCAGTAGACACCACTGCAGTGGCAGATCATCTTTGTTCCAAAAAATGGCATCAGAAAAGGAATTCATAATCTACAACTGAGGAGGCAGCAAGATGACCAAATAAAGTCAAAATTCAATGAAAAACAAGCTGAGAGTTATAGACCTTTTCTTGCTTCTAGACTTCTCTCATGGACATAAGCATAAATTCTTAAAGAAAACTTACTTGATGCAAAGAGGCAGTTAGAGAGTTAATCTCATTGTTCAGATTATCTTTCTAAATACAACATTAAGGATTTTACATAGTATCTAGAATGAACGACCTTAACCTAAAGTTTAAGACAAATTGCATAGCACTTGTTTCTAAACTATGATTTTGTTTCTAGTACTGTCAGAGGCAAGGAATCACAAGCAGGGTTACAAGTTTCAGTGAAACAAGCCACTGTTAATCTGATTAACCGTAAATGCAGAATTTCTGCAGAACAAAGGGTAATCATATAAACTAGATAGGTTATTCTTAGAAAACATAACTTAAAATATGCAGACAAGAATAAAAACAGAAAAAGTAAAAAATTTTCTTCTTATTCAGTTAAATATTACAAACTGAGTATTAATAACCTAAGTATATTAAAATGAGTAAATTGTTTGCTTTCTTCCTCTGTGAGGTTGTGCATTTCTCTCTTCAGACATAGCTCTTTTGCTTCCTTCCAGTTTTTGAGCATGCTAAATTTGTGTTCGTGCTATTCACTTTACTCTGTGACCAGCCCATCTACACAACAAGAACTGTTCTGGTATTAACAACTGACAGCCAATCAACGTTGTTTCCACCAAGAAGCAGAATAAAAGTCTCTGTAGATGTTACACTCTGTTGGTATTGCTAATCATTTCAAGCAATCAACTGTGTCAGGTCTCTTAACCTTTGGCACTGACCATGTCTTCACAGAGTGCTGGAACTCAGACTCCAACCACCAAGCTCTAAACAAACTAGTCTTGAATTTGGAGGTAAACTGTGATTTTGGCATTCAGAAGCTGGTTAGATTGTCCTTGTAGATGATTTTTGTGTTATAGCAATATGAATTACCCTTCCTTCCAACTCCTTTATTTTTCCGACTCCATGAGAAAGCGTGGTAGCATGATGTCTCTGTTCCGAGTCCAATCTCCAACACCAGGGCCTCAGCTTTTCTAGCAATGTCTTAGACAAGCAATTGATCCTTTCAGATAGCAAATAAAATGCAGAACACTCCCCCCCCACCAAACACACACACACACCTTATTAAGCAATTTGTATAGCTTTCATGAGCAGGCAACAGTGAGCAGTTGCCTAAGTGTCGGATGTAACAATTTAGGCTTCAAAGAAAGCCATCATTAAAACCTGAGATTGAAAGCTCAACAGTGATTGAAAACAGACTAATTGGGACTATAAGTAAACAGAGGGAGACTAGAAAGGAAAAATATTTAGGGTAAGCAAATGTCCTAGAAAAATCCAAAGCACTAGCAAAATAAAATCCAGTACATCTTCCAGAAAGACCTTCTGCTGGCTGCAATCAAAAAAGAAACTGAAAAAGTTCAGGGGAGGTTTTATATCAGGAAGCTAAGATCCACAGATATATATCTGAGGAGCCTAGAAAGTGTTCTACTTTTATGTTGTAATGAGGATACCTTTTGGGATACTCTTTATTTAAATTTGTTTGTTCTGCAGTCCCAGACACATATTTCTAAATATTTGAATCACTTTGCTATTATTTAATACAATGCAAAACAGCATGCATTCTACTGAATTACAATGCATTATTTGTTATTTCACCTTGATTGTTTGGTGTTTGTTGGCATCTTTTGATTGTTGGACTATAAATCACAGCCCTTGCCAAAGAATCAAAATCCAGTCAACTCCTAAGGGCTGTTGTACTGCAAGTCTGCACTCAGAAAGGAAATTACAATGACTAGCCGCAAAGGCCCTGCAGTATTTTAAAAGGGGGCCGTTTTCTGAAATTGGAGAGTGAGACATCATAAGATTTGCAGTGATAAAAAGAGGCTGTTTCAATGCAGATGCAGAAGAAAAGCACTGAGCAGGGAGTGTGGGGAAGGAAAACATAGAGAAAGATTCTTTTTCCTTTTCACATTTTGGCTATTTTAAAAATTTATTTTACTATCTAGAATTAAAAAGGTAGATCTTTTCTGAGTGACAATTGTTTGCACGTAAATTATAAATAATCTACGTTTGCCAAAAATTTAAAAACTAGGAACATCAGTTACTATCAATGCATTATTACTACGTCATTACCAGAAGATACAATTTTTACATCACTATGCTAATATATATATTTTATTATATTGAAGAGAGATTATATTTAAAGGATTATCTCTACTGCTTTCCACTTTTCAAAGCAATAAATGACTGCCAAGTTTGATTAATGACCAAGAGAAACCTAAGGCATTTAATCAGTCTCAAAGCTTTTCATTGTAACTATTCTAAAAAGCAAGAGCTTATGCCTATTACAAAACAAATTGTGGATGAAAAATAAAAAGAGCTATTCTTCTCTTCTATGGGAAATTACAATTATCATCTAACTTACTATTGAATTTTCAACTGATGTAATTTTTGGTCATGTGAAGGCATACACAGATTTATATGTGATAAAATGGCATTAAAATAAATAATCGAGTGGCATGCATGGAAAATATTTAACATTTAACACCTGAGGCACAATTTTCTGAGTTATCCATGCAAAAATGTGCATGCAATTGCATACCACCATGTAATTACTTGATTTGCATATATAATGCAATATGAGGACATCCTTTCAGTAAAAATTTCAGAGTCATTTTGAATGTAGAGTCTGTTCAGTGCAGAAAGGTAATGAACGTCAGGTTCTCAACTTCTCAAAAATCTAACATAAATATAGTGCTCAGAAAAAGTTCCTGAAAGAAAGTTGTGGCGATCAAACATCCCCTCATTTATCTAAAAGTATGGACAAGAGCCATACAAGCTTCCCAGTGACATATTTACCATCCTCTATTAGAATACAAGTTTACTTCAGAAGCCAAGTAGCTTATAAAATTTCCTACTCTCTGACCTCTTACAGTTGAAATCTCAAGCTTATTTAATAGAGGGTAATTAATACATAAGGATGAGAAAAGAACTTATTTTTGTACCAAGAGCTATGATAAACAGACATGCCTACAATGGATTTTGGAAATCATTCTGGACCAAACAATTGTTTGCTTTATGTGTACTACATATACATTACACATTGTACTTCTAGAAGTACTCTGTATTTACCAAGAACTTAACAGAGATCTACCAAAACAGAGCAGATAGCCAACACAACAGTATTTCTTACTTCATAAGCAGTCTTTACTATGGCCAAACAAAACACAGTCCAATCTTATTTTTTCATCTTTTCTGAAATGCTTGCTGAGAATATTATTTTTCTTATCACTAATATTTACGGATATCTAGTGGAACAGTTATGAAATAAAAGAAGGTGCTAGAAAGCAGAGTTACGACAGTGAGCGACAGGAATAAATTTTATTTTTGTTTATTTCTTAATGTTTGGGATTAGCTGTGTATATATTTATGTTGAAATTCTGGGGAATCAAAGCACTTCCTTCAGGGAGATTGTATTTTATTGTATTGTATTTTATCCTATTTTCTTATTTTATTTTGTCTCACTAAATAGATATGTTTGAGAAGCACACATGGGAACTGTATTTGAAATGATGTGCCTCCTCATCATGATTAATTCATTGTACTTATTATGCTGAGTAGTTACCATGCTCTTAATTTTCATAAATAGAAATAATATCCAACAATGAAAAGGGATTTGTCAATCAGAACCAATTCAAGAGTTATACCATTAAATAAGGAAAAACTAAACAGAACAATTATGTTTGCTGTGTACAAATTCTCAAAAATTGACAATTCACTTTTTGGACACGCCCCCATAAATTTATGCCCAACCTAATATTCTGTTTAATAATATCTAACAAGCTGCACTGCAAAATGAAGCTAATAAAAAGAATATGGGAATAGCCATGGATAAGTTATAGAGTATAATGTGAGTTAACAAAGATCTACAAACATATTAACTATGAACCTACGAAATGTGGAAGGTGTGTAACATTGCCATTTAAAACACTGTTTAAAGTAACTATCTTTTGGATAGTTACTTTATATTTTTATTTTTAAAAAATAAAAAAACAGTATTTTGTTATTAAAATAAAGGAAAACGTGCATCAAAAGAAGAGCTGTGCTTTAATCAAGACAAAGATGTCCATAAATTTATTTTCTGTAAGTAAGAGCAGTTCTGTACCTGTAACAAGAACTGAGATAACAACATTCTGTGTATATAACTGGAATCTCACTATAAATGAGATGGTACATAAGTATTCAAACATATTTGTAGCTGCTGTCATGTATATATTTCTTGATTCTAAAAAATCACTCAAATTTTACTGTGCTATTTTATAATAGTGCATTTTATATCAGTAAAGTACCATAGGATTTCAACAAAAGTAAATCTCTATAACCCATACTCAGATAATTACATAAATAGAAGCTTTTCCTAGTGACATGGAGGTAATAATTAACAATTCACAGCAAAAAGGGGTGAATGGGACCATAAAAAAGCCAGTACCTCGTAAAAAGAATGAACTAATTTTAAGACTCTATAACAACTATCCTCATAAATGTTTTGTATAGTCATATTTTTAAAAGATGTATAGCCATCTTTTTAAATCATCTGCACGTTAAAGAATCAAAGAACAATTAAGTCTTATACTGGGACTGAACTACAGTAAATGATTAAATACAAGTCTTTACTCCTGTTCCCTGCACTGTTTTCATGGCTTTATTGTAGCACACAGGGCCCAAGCTAAACTCTTTATTGGTGTAATGAAATCAGCAGGTCTGGTGAAATGGAGTAAGTGAAGGAAAATGCTTGAATATGTGCATAGGGGACAAGCTCTAGGAACCCTTAAGGGCCAGCCTTTAAGTTACTTGCCAGTTCCAGAAAATGCCACATCCCTCAGGTACGCAGGCAGCTCACCCAGCTGCTGAAATTCTTCTGCACTTCGAGGCAGGACATCGACTATTTCTGCAGCAATGTGTATGGCTTTAATATGGGCTACAAATTGCACTGGAAATGAGAATGGGTGATGTGTGTGGTTCCAGCTAGATAAAGACAGTATCAGAACTGACTCTAAATACACAGACACACCCAAGAAAGCTCTTGAAAGAGCTCAGGTCTCTTGCGGGCCATTATGAAAGAGTTCATACCAAGGCGGAACAGAGTGATACCTCTGACCTTCCAACTTTACCTTGGGCAGAAATCTTCAGTCTTCTGCCACACTTACATTCACTGTCAACCAAACTAAAGATGAGAAAATAACTATTAGAATACCAGCACTACGGTATGTATAGCTGTCTGTGAATTAAACCACTAAACAGCTTAATTTTTACAAAATAAAAACAGTTCTGGCAAATACTTTAAGACCCATATGCCTGGCCACGGAATTTAACCCTGTTTTCTCTGCAGTAACTCAGATAACTTGTGACACACCTATGTAAGTTGACCATGACACTCTTAAAATATAATACAGATGATTATGAAATACTGTCTATCATGAGACATGATTTTGAGTTACCAAGTTAATTTTCTAGCCATACTTCCAATTGTTTTCTGTGCATAATACCTGAATGCACTTGTTTTTTTCTGAGAGGAAAGAGGAGGAGATGCAACAATATATGCTAGTTTTTAAGGTGTCTTAGCTGTAGGCACTTAGATAAGAGTATATAAAAAAAAAAGGAACCAACTTTGATTACCTCTCTCAAATGACTGTACACCAACGCACATGGGGAACAAACACCAGTGGCGTGGAGTCCAGTTGCAGGCCTGTGGCTAGTGGCATCCCCCAGGGCTCAGTACTGGGACCCATCCTGTTCAACTGTTTCATCAATGACCTGGATGAGGGGACAGAGTGCCTCCTCAGCAAGTTTGCTGATGATTCCAAGCTGGGAGGAGTGGCTGACACATCTGAGGGCTGTGCTGCCATTCAGAGAGACCTGGACAGGCTGGAGAGGTGGGCGGAGAGGAACCTCCTGAGGTTCAACAAGGGCAAGTGCAGAGTCCTGCACCCAGGGAGGAATAACCCTTGGCAGCAGTACAAGGTGGGGGCTGACCTTCTGGAGAGCAGCTCTGCAGAGAAAGACATGGGAGTGCTGGTGGATGACAAGTTGACCATGAGCCAGCAATGTGCCCTTGTGGCCAAGAAGGCCAATGGTCTCCTGGGGTGCATTGGGAAGAGTGTTGCCAGCAAGTCGAGGGAGGTGATGCTGCCCCTCTACTCAGCTCTGGGGAGGCCTCATCTCGAGTACTAACCATGCAGCAGTTTAAATCTTCTACATGTACATGATAGTATCTAGTCATACGGGCAGCTGCCTGCTCTTTCAGTAGTCTGCACCCTGAATTCAAATGCCCCACAAAGCCAAGTCTATTTGGGAGCGTAGGGTGGGAAAGAAGTATCCTATGTTTTGTTTTGTTCTCCATGTAGATGTAGACCATCTAATTTTCAAACACTTAAAGTCTTTTTCTTCTGTGCACACTCATGTTGGTTGTTGACTACTTGTTATTTCATACCAATGCATTCTCAAAGCTATTTCTCCAAACAATGCATAAAGTAATTGCAGAATAAAAATATTCAGAAGCGTTGGGGAAGATCCTCAGTTGATCCATTGTCTTAATATTGAAGCATTCACCCCATACTTAACAAACGTTCTTCTCTTTTTAAGATGTTTAACAGTGGAATGTTAGGCTGTCACTCCACTTCTGAGATTGATGTGGGCTCACAAAACCAAAAAGATGTCTTTTAAAATTATCTCAGCACAATAAAGGAAACTATTCCGCAAAAAAAAGTGAATAAAAATTTTAAACATGAAAAATACTGCTAAAAGTTATCTGGGAGTAGAAACATTCCCAAAATGCTAGACTTCCCTAGCTAATTAGCACAGTTTTCTCTTCTTAATTTCAGTCCTAAATACACATCCATTTTTTTTATTATAACACAGTGGAGAAACACTTGCTAAAAGTTGTATTTTCAAGCAGTATTGTTTAGAGATATGTATTTGTAAAATTATTTAGCTATGAATTAAGAGTCATAAGTAATAACTGAGTAATAATGACTAAAATTTTGATTCTTACATTGAACTCCCTAAGCACCACTCTTGTATGGAAGCTATTTATATGTCCAGATGGCATCTAGAATATTTTGGTCTGTATTCTAAGAGGCTGTCAGCTGTATCTTGTTGTGCTCTTCACATATCAATGCTCTGAATCCTGCAATAATTTGCCTAGAAGCAATTCATATTTTATAGGCACTAAAGGTCCAAAGCTGAGTGTCTTAGGCTGCAAAGATTTTGAAGATTTCCTCTGCCATTCATTTATTGTCCTTTAATATTAATTTGAATCACCAGTGATCCTGACACCTGTCATGAAGAACAAGCCTTTCAACCTAGAAAGATACCATGAATTTGTAACTGACACACTTTGACTTGAGAAGAAGAAAGCAATTTATCATTTTTTTAAAAGAATGTATAATGAAAAAAGAACCCTGCCTGAGTTTTCTCCATTAACGGTGGAGGTTTAAGTGGCTGGAATATAAAATCTTTGCACTAACCATATTTAAAAATAATTGCAGAGAAAGGGAAATGGACTGAAAGGACAGAATTTTGTGAGAATATGTGAGGAAAATCCTACTTCTCTTCTGAGTGAACTGCTTGATCATTGCAGATTTCCTATTTAGAATTCTTTTTATGTTATTAAATACAATACTTCAAAGCACATACATATTTTTTCATTCTTATATGAGATATTTAGTGGACCTTTGGAATTATCTGGATTACATATTGGGTAGTTCTAATTTCATTTTTATGAGAGCACATGCAAATATGAACAGCATACAACTATGGTCAAGAAGCTACTACACAGGAAGAACTGGCACTGAGAATGCTATGGCTGTTACCTTCAGAGACTCTCACGCAAAGTAACTGAAGTGTAAGAGGTATCATTAAGTACTTTAACACAAGATCAACACTGGAATTTAACTTCAGGAATTCAACCATTAAAAATATATAGCATGAAAACAAAAATATCATTAGCAATGTTATATTGACTGCCTGAAACAACACAGTCTTTAAAAAGTTATTGTAGTTTTTAAATCTCTTTAATACATTACCTTAAATTAATATGACATTATATTTTAATTGTCATTATCTTAGTGCCATAAATAAACTTATATAGGGCCAAATTCTCAAATACAGTACATCAGTGACTCCAGTAAAATCACAGCTATATGCTATGCAGAAACCAAAAAAACATTCCCAATTATAATGCAATATTTTCAGTGCAACTATAGTGCACTGTCACTTTGCAGGATTCGTCCCCATTTTTGGCAATATACCATTTCTAAACTGAAGACTAATCTGTATTATCGTAACAGCTGTTAAGTCTTTACAGAGATGTAGATGAAGAGAGTGGTTTATTAATTTTTTGCATTGTCAAATATAGTAGACAATATTTTAAAGACAGAAGAAAATCTTGTGTTTCTTAGACAAGCAGACATTAAAATTTAAAAGGGCAAAGTACTGCACATTAAGACAAATCTAAACACTGAATTCCATTTAGAGAGATTCAGTGCAAGTCTGAAATAGAAATGTAAACTGGTAGCTATCCAGGTTTTTTATCCTGTAGCGTTTCCACTTTCAGATGGACAGTATCTTAACTCCATCATCAGTGTCTGACAGGTTTAGTCATAATGTCTGATAATCTATTTCACACTTCAGATATCCTTTTTGACACAGAAAGGTATCTTAATTTCTTTTAATATCTGCCTATTGAATTTGAGTCCTCATTGTCAAGCTTCTCTCTGTCCTTTCATAAATTCTCAAGGTATGAGTGTTTTCAAGGGCTGATTTTCTTTCTATACTCTGTTTCGATCAAATTTGAAATTTGCTAATAACTTTATCTCAAAAACTAGCAAAACATGGGTCTATAGAAGATATTTGGAGGGCATGAAGCAGTAAGCTTTTGTTCTTTGGTTCCAAGTGCTATTGAAATATCAATAAATATGTATATTAGGAATTTGCAACAGAAAATCCTGCTTTAAGATTCAGCTAAATGAACAGTATCTTGAATAGCAAGAATGACTAACTGAAAAGTCTAATATTTAAATGTTGATGGAGACTAATCATACTTTTCACTAAAAGATCATAATTTATTGAATACTTCTAAATCATCGTTTATTTAAAGGACATTGTTTCAAGAGCAACCAAATCACTCATTTAAGTGGCTCAGTTAATAATCCACAGTCAGATTTCCATTTTTTAATAATTAACATTTGGCAAATAAGCTAGCTTTCAAAAACTTGTATTTTACACTGGGCAATTAGGCAAATTGCCAGAAAATCTATATTTCTGATTTACAGATACATTTTTGTTATAAATATTAGTATGGTATACAAAGAGTGATGTGCACTGTCAGTTAGTAGTGTGCGCAGATAACATAATCCCCGTCTAATGAGTTGTTCCAAGAAGGTGCCTAAGTAGGACAATTACATTTCACCGGCACCGCTTATCAACTACGTATGCTCAGGTTTGATTGCACCAATTTGCACAGAGATTGCTTGACTTTGCATTCAAAATAGTATACTGATGTGCCAAATAATGCCAGGCAGGTTGATGCATGCAGACTGGGTTTTTTTCAACTGTAAAACCATACTGTACTTCCTAACGGTTTCCTAACAATCATGCAACAACTGATAGATTTACTTAACTGTATTTACTGAATGGTCCTTGATAGTAACTCATTTAGGGCTATTTGCAGGTAATATAAAGTTATCTAATTGTGTAAGCCTTTGCATGACTCATTTCAAAATTATGTCCATTCATTTTCAACTTGACGGTTAATCTTAACACACTTCACATGCTGAAACAAAAAGTTATTTGAATATGATGACTTAATTGCAATCATGCACTTATCAAACATTTTTTCATGCAATTTAATCAATGATGTATCTGGAAACCCATGTTCTAGATCTCAGTGTTCAAGAAATGTAACTGAACTCTTCCACATTCAAGGACAGAAATGCAGTCCTAAAACTTACTACATATTAAATGGTATTTATTTTTATTAATGACAACTTCCCTATAATTTAATAACACTGTATTCTTTAAAAAAGACACCTTCTTTTTGAAAAAAAGAGATCATTAAAATTCACTGCAATACTTAGGCAATGCTTTGACATGCTACATATTGAACATGCAGCACGATGATGTGTTAAAATCGGGCCTTCTATTTTTTTTAGCCTATTTAGGCTAAAAAATGATGCACTTGAAATAATATTCTCAGTTTTTCTATTTGCCCCCATACTTTCTGAAATAATTGCTTATTTTCAGTCCTAATTAGCAGAAGAATGGCTATCTCAAAGGCATAAAACTTACACTAGTGTCATAAAAGCTGCCTTCTCCCAGTGAGATGAGCTGGGGGAGGTCCCTCCATGGGAAAGGAGGGCTTGGCCTTTACTCAGTGCAGAGGCGGCCGGCAGTCGCTCTGCACACTCACTGCTTCCACTAGTCACAACACACATTTCCTTTTACCGACACAAACCAGTAGGAACACAGAGAGGTATGCTGAATGAGGTAGTGTGGCATGCTGAAAGCATGCCTGCAAGTTGCAACTTTAAAGACGGAAATGGGACACGAAAGAACCTGGAGGAGCTAAAGAGGTCTGTGAGGGATAAGGGAAGAACGATGGGGCGTTTTAATGTCACAAGAGAGAGGGCAAGGCGAACAGCGTGTGTTGCATGACACACACAGCAGTAGGACATAACTTTTGTCCAAAAAAAAAATCTTTATCATCAAAGCAGTTTTAATTCCTCACTGCTCACAGAACCATTTTTTACCATACTGATTACTACTATTTATTTTGTTCACTGCCTTACCATAGCACTAGATAAATAAGAGAGCAAATACAGAGAGTGAAGGAAAGTCTATAAAGGTACCATTGGGCTAATACTGCGACTTTGACAGGAGGCTAATATCCCGCTTCCTGTGATGAAATTATAACATATGCCTATACTACCTTGGTAAGAGAGGCATTGTAGCAATCTCCCATAGCTGCTATTTACACTAGGCCCACTTCTTCTAATCATGATTGTCTATAACTGCTATACTACACTGTTTCAAATATCCTTTACAAAAGCTACTGGTAGAAAAAAGCTCAGATGGTTTTGCAACACTAAGTAGAGTTCCTTAATCAATAAAGCTTCCAAGGAATACTAAATAATTTCAAAAAACAGAGAAAAAGAACCTAGATTAAGCATAAAAAATTACATTTTGTCAGTGATGGACAACGTGCAAGAGTAGTTCCTCTTTGCAGCATTTTAACAATTATTTGCCCTTTTTATATATGTACTTAGACTGCTTTAGTAAGATTGACTTGTTCCATCTAGCAGAAACAATCCATACACACCATTTTTCCAATAGATTACATATCTTTCTTTACCATTCTGCAATCACAGTCAATTCCTCACACTTTATTGTTCAAAATAGTATTTTGCTTAAGCAATTGCTTCATTTTTTATAGAGTCAGAAGAAAATAACTGACTTTTCTCAATGATAACTATTGAAGTTAACATGGAAAAGCAATAGAAAAGGAATGAGGTTTGCAACCAAACTAATAAAAATCATTCCAGCTATCCTTTTCATTCATACTCAAGTAATCAATTTGAAAACCATCTTGTTTGCCAGCCAAATTCATATTGCTTCCTGTGCTTTCATATTAGCTATAACAGTTAAATCTAGCTGTCACATGATAATAGGGTTTTTGAGAACCACAGCTAATAGCAGCTAGACCCCCTCATGTTAATTACTAGAACAACATTATAAAATGCTCTTTACATGCACCCAAAAATGCAGCTACTATACAACATTTATATTTAAAAATTGGCCATTTTTTAAATGCACATAATTAAAAATGAGTACCAGAAAGTTAACTGGCCTTCTCATTTATATTCATTTATGCATCTTCCTCATCATTTCCTGTTTCCTTCATGATTCTTGTTTGGTTATTGACACCATACGGCTGCAGCCGTGCCACTTGCAGCCTGAGGACAGACCACCTAAAAGCTGATGCGAGGCAGAAACGGTCACGCGAGGCTGCGAGGGATGGTGGCCCCATGCTAGGGGCAGGCTGCCACGGTGTACACTTGCGGCCATCCCCCTGCTGCGAGCCCCAGGCTGGACCACTCTCCCTTCATCTCTCTCATGGAGTCTTAAAACTTAGGTAGCTTAGCAGCCTTATTGATCAGGGAACTCAGTGGTGGAAAACTGTTTGGGTTACTTTTACAAACAGATTTCGTAAAAGTCATGATCATGATGGTATGAAAGCTTTACCGCAAATATTAAGCCCTGTTGTCAGTATTTTGACCATGCTACAGTACCTGCCACTGGCAGGGGTGGGGAAAGGCCTAAAAATGACAAAAGTATTCTTGCTCATTTGGACACCAGCAACAAAAATAAGCCACCTTGTTCACTTCATTTCATAAAAATAAAATAAAATAAAAATCAGAGAACAAAAATTATCTTTTTGCTCACATTTAGGTTCACAGAACTCTGCAGATAATAACACCAGTACAACTGACAGGCAGAGCCACTGGGATGTGCAAACAAGCAGCAAAGGGGAAGCAGGGGAACAGGGAAATACTCTGAAGTGGTATCCTTGAGAGCCCTTTATGAGTTGAAATCACAGCCTCAGGCATGATTCAGCACAAGCAAAGCCAGAGCTGCCTTTAGTAATATCAAAGCACAAATAACATTTTGCAGATTTCATTCTTTTTCCAAACTTATATGCATATTTGGGAGTGTGTGTAGAGATATGATCTTTACAGGGCTGTACAGTACGTAAATGCAAGAAAATCTGTGTATATTATAGTACTTTGAGAATAACATTCTGATTCTTTAAGAGGAAAAACAAAGTTGCAAAGCCATTCAAAAGAATATTTAATTGCACTTTGATAGCACTAACCTACTAAGTATGTGGATGTAATGATTTTTGAATTGACTGCTGTTTAGAGATTTGTGGATATAACTTGTCTTACATGGGATGGAAGAAAAAAAAATCTACACTATACACTACACACATTTTATCCCCAAAATGAGATTGAGAGCTCAGAGTGAAACCCTCTGCTATGTTATTTCATTATGGCTAACCAATGAGCCAAAACTTTCATCTAGTGTTTAGCATATTGTGGAAAGTATTTAGAGTTTTCCTCTAATGTATGTATACAACTGCATCTATGTATGTATATTTCAATATATGAGATTTTAAAAATATTTAAATTCCTATAATTAAGAATTCTTATCATTTTAGGACAAAAGGCAAAGTAACAAATCTATTCAGAAGTTATTTTAATAGCACTTCTGTATCCTTAAGTACCTCAAGCACTTCTAAAAAATCCAATACATGTTTTTTTCTTTTTAGGAACAAATGGATTTTGTGTTGACTTAGCTATAATGTGGTAGCTCTGACAGATAACTTACTCCTGAATTAGCTAGTTATTAATTTACAATGCAGACTAACATAAAATGAAAAAAAAAAAGAGAGAAAATGAAGTACTGCCATTTTCCATATTCCATACTACACTTCATTCCCCTGTTAAAGCTTTGGGCTCATCACATTATAATTTTATAATTGATACAACTATATATCAGCTTTTACTCCTGTATAAAATTAATGTAAAGTTGGTTATTGAGTTCTGTAGGAGACTTCTGAAGTAGCTAAAAATCCTGAATTCTCAGCTAGCGTAAGACAGCACCAGTGCAACAAGTCTGTAACTTCTAGGACAGGAAATTTGCTCACTTCCCTTGTATATTTGGCAGGATTCGCTACCTTAGAAGTGGACCCAGTCTTAGAAGTTTTTTCTCTACATTGCCCAGCAAGCTAACATCCAGAGATGCATTTAGCATCCTGCTACAGAGCAAAACAAAAAGATTCGTAGTGAGTCAACAGAGTGGTTTTTCTCCCCTGAGCAGAAGAACGGTGATACTTCTATTTCTTTCCAGGGAGTTCACTCACACTCAAGCAAAGTGTGGTAGAACACCCTTCCAGCTGCAACTCACTATACTGTCCTTTACTAAACTCAAAAAGTAGATTGCTATATAGCACGATTCCATTTATATTCACTACATCAACTTAAAATATTTAGACCATAACCATGTTATAGTAATCTGTATTTTGACATAGTTTTTGACTCCTTATCTTTGAAAATATTAATTAAAAACTACAAAATCCTCTTTAGATTTTATAGTCTTTATTATTTACAATGTGAAATTTAACAAGTTCACATCGACTCCAGACTGACCTAGAAAGGAATTTTTTCTACTGTGAGCATTTCCTTTGTTTCCAATCATTAACAGACTCTAGCACTGGGATCTTGTATAACAAAACCCAGACATTCATTCATTTTAGAGTAGTTCTACATTGAAATCTTTACAATAAAAAGAGCCTGCTCATAAAGAAGAGCCTGTCTGCTTTTGCCAAGCAAAAGATGCTCAAATTTCTCACAAATCCTGGTCTTTAGAAAGTTTCTAAAACTATAAGCTTCCTCCAAGAGACAGGTCAGACTTGCAGAAGCTGTTTTAGTGTAATATACAATAGTACGGAGTATGAAACTATCAAGGTTTCATTCCTTTTTTCAACTCAAACAGCTGCTACCATTGATGGAGAGGCAGGTGCTGATGCATGAACAGTATTACTGCTAAAAAGAACAGACTATCTGGTGATAACTTTTCTCACTAGAATATTATATCAAAAAGACTTAAATTCTCTAAAGTGTTCAGCTGGGAAATGAAATTAAACTTCAAAAGTGTATTTTGAGAGAGAAGAGGAGAGAATTGTTTTTATTACTCACCTTCATTCCACTGTTTTTTATTTTTCAAAGCTGTATTTAATTAGGGGTGCATTTGAGAGGCAGAGATTTTTATTTAATACTAGGTTGGACAAAAACTGTATGGCCGGTCTCTTGGACTGCCTGGCTCCCCAGCCAGACAGCTGTCTCCCACGGTAGTGAACCAAACTGAAGGACGCTGCAGCGCTCCAGGAGGCTTGACCTCTCTGAGCATCCTCACAGGCCAGATCCATCTGCCACTATGCTCAGGCCTGGCAGTGACTCAAGCCAACAGTGCCAGTGGCAACGCAGGGGGAGCTCAGCCAGCACTCAGCCAGAGCTCTCGGTCTGCTTCTCATCAGCTGCACAGAGACAGCCTCCATGTAGGTGTTGCTAATGTACTAAACCTCTCAATATCTAGCATCAAACTATACAAATGGGCATTTGGAGGTAAGCTCCCAGAAAGTTAATTCAAAAGCAAGTAAGGCTTTGATGGATTGCTGCTACTTCATTTTTGTTGGGATTCAATAACAGATTTGGAAATTTTTTTAGAGATGAGATGGCACATTAAAAAGATTCAGAAATCACTACAGGAGAGGGAACAGTGCAGTGTTTCATCTCACGGTGAAGCTGTGAGCACTTGGACAACAACAGGTTTGGTACAGTAGTTCCTCAGAACACGTTAATACAGGAACATTCACAGAAGGTGCCATGGCTCATGTATACACAAAATGATAAACTTAAGGCTGATTTTTAGAGTTAAGAAAAATAAACAAGGTAATTCCAGTCAATCAGCATTACTATCCAAACCGTTAGACTAGTGCTGAAGATGAAAAGAATATGATCTGTTACAGCAGTATTGTATATCTTGCTTGTGACTTCAAGGAATGTTGCTGCTGATGGCTCTAACGTGGGCTCTCCAGGGAAACTGTCCCAATAAGTCACACAGCTACAGAAGGCAGAATGCTATCATACTGCACACGATGCACATCAAAGCCAAAGGGCAGTCACATACAGGTAACTAACAAGCCTCTTTTGGAATTAAAAGCAGAAAACGACCATGTGCAAAAACTTAATGATATAATTTCTTAGACACTAAATTTTTAGATAATTAATTTTTGTTCATCAGATATTTACATACTTGCTTGTGTAGACTTCATCTGTTAAATGGCATGAACTGGTTTTGATAGTACCTTTAGATGCATAAAGGGTTGCAGAATAAAGCTCAACAGATCTATTTGTCTCTTGTGGTCTCTCTGCTGTTGTTTCAGAGGAGGTTGTGTAGATATTTGATTACAAATTCTACAGGATTTTATCACTTATTTAAAACCAAGATTCAGATTCAATCAAATTATAACACATAAAATGGAGCTCTGTCAAGCTCACCGTGATGCACCCAATATAATATCATGCCTTAATTAATTTTTAGTCATCTTCAGATTTGCTTGAAAAGTTTAATCTTTACTCTAGAATTTTTTACAGAAATATGTTTACAGCTAAAACAAAACTAGCAGCATTAGGAATGTTAGACCAATTTTTGTCTAGAAATGATATGTTCAAAACATAAAATGACAGGATCATCAAGGCTCTGATGCTTGGTTTGGACTTCTCTTTGCTGGTGGTTTAAAAAAAAACAAAAAACAAACAAAAAACAAAAAAGACAACAACCTGAGAGCTAGAGCTAACCTTCTACCTTCTAGAATTTCCCTCAAATTCCCTCAACTGGGCATATTTAAAGAATAAAGAAAATGACTAAAAACATGGCTGTTCTACCTTCACATGTCATTGGCAAAGCAGTTGTAATTTTGAAACACTACTGTTATGAGAATAAAACACTACATGACAAGTCTATCCATAGAACAACAGTGGTCACACAAATAACACAAGAAGCATGGTGGGACGCTATTTAGTGAGCCTCGGGCAAGCAGCACAGAACACATACTTGCCGCTTTTTGCGGTCAAGCATCTGGGCTCCTTCTGCATGTCACTACTTTCACAGAATCCCAGAATGGTCAACATTGGAAGGGACCTCTACAGATCATCTACTCTATCCCCACTGCCCAAGAAGTGTCACCTAGGGCATGTTGCAAAGGATCGTGTCCAGGTGGGTTTTGAGTATCTCCAGAGAAGGAGGCTCCACAAGCTCTCTGGGCAACCTGTTCCAATGCTCTGTCACCCTCAAAGATGAGGGTGACACTAGACTTTTCAAAGATGATGAAGAGTGGCCTAGCAATGATGCCCGCGAGCTCCCTCAACACTCGTGGCTGCATCCCATTGGCGCCCATGGGTTTGTGGATGTCAGCTTTGCCTAAGTGATCTGTAACTCGATCCTCTTCGAGCAAGGGAAAGTCTTCCTTTCTCCAGACATTTTTCCTGGTCTCCATAGTCTAGGATTCCTTCCTCCACTGATAGCATCAGCTCACCTTATCAGACCCACTGCCTGCCTTTCAAGCCAGCCACTAACAACAGCCAAGCAAATTTTATCCCATTCTGTATAGCTCATTTTTTGAACAGAAAGGCGTAGTGATAATTTTTAGTAACATTTAGTAACATAGCATAATACAAATGAGATCTACGTGTCTTAATGATTTTATGGACAACAATGTACACAAAAAACAGAGACCATCTGATTTAATATATGCTATTACAAACTAGAAAAGGTACTTTTAGCTGCAACTAGATGTTGAGATAACTTGATTTTCACTAGGTGCAATATCAACTCAAAGAAGTGTACTTTGACACAGAAAATCTCTTTCATTGGTTCATTTTTGAAGCCTGACATCCTATTACAAGTATCAAAACACGTTCTACTTAAAAACTACATAGAAAATCAAGTGTTTGTGTAGCATAGAGAAGTTTGTAATGTTTCTGCAACTACAGTTTCATATGTGACTTGTTATATTTTCCTTCTTTGTTTTTATTGAAATGACTAAAGACAGACAACACATTCACATACCTTACTGGAGGAGGACAGTGGCTAAACATGCACAGAAATTACTTTGGAACTTTGCTTTCCTAAATAATGAGAATTTAAATACATCTCCTTTATATGCATTTATAAAAAATATGTATATATGCTAGAAAAAGGATTTTTTAAAAAAACAATTACCATACTTCAATAAAAGCAGAAAATAACGGAAGAATTTCCTATAAAATATTTATTGCTTAATAAAAAAATCCCTTACCAAAAGCTGGGCTACAAAGTGCCTTTCAATCCTACATTTCAGTACATTGAAAATCTATAAATCCACACCTTTACAGACAGATGGATAGAAATCTCCTTTCTTAGGCCATTGTTTTCAGAGAAAGAGATTATTTATCAACGAGCTAGAAACAAAACAAAGCTAACTAATATAAGAAAGCGTTTGGTGCTTGGGAGATATTACCAAGAGACAGATTACCCAAATGTAATTAAGGAAAGGGTTATCGAGAGAGTTGGATAATTTAAAACTATTTGTGTTTCTTTGTGGTAAAAATAACTTTAATATGCTAAAATCTAATTCTTGTATTGCCTATGTTCCTTTTCCTACTACTGAGTTCACAATTCAGTATCTATAAAACAGAGAGAGGAAATGTACAACTCCAAGCCTCCTCAAGCAAGTTACCAGTCAGTGTACCCTTCCACCCTGGGTGAGAACAGTAGTGATATATGTTAATCAAACTGCTATCACTCGGTAACCAAACACCATTAATATGTCTAAGCTCAGGTTCTCAGGATCAGAAGTCACTGTCTCCCATGGAAACACTAGCTCACAGTAACGAGACTAGTCATGACATCTCAGAAGCAATTAGAAGCAATCTAACAACATCCATGATTTAAGTACTCATTGCGGAAGCACAATTTGCTCACAAACTTTTCATCATCAGCTGCAATACAAAAGGTATTTACCCTGTGGAGCGCAAATAATGTCGGCAATCCATCCTCTCCCCAGATTCCACCATTGAAGGCAGCTGTAAATTGCAGCTAAAGGCACATTTATATATATAAGTAAATGGCTCCGTAATACACCATTCAGGTAGGACTCAATGCAGAGCAATTTTTAAGTTCTACCCCTCCCCCTTCCAGAAAGATTTCTGCCCACAATGATCCCCTTGCTTATGCTTAAATACATCTGCCTGCCAGTTTTGTACTGAACAATCAGCTCAGAAGCATCACTGTGTCTGTTTGAATTAAAGACTATAAAAACAAACAAGAAAAGAAACCCAAACTATGCAGCAACTTTGTATTGTCATCCAGCCTCAGACAGCTCAAGCTATCAGTTAATTAAATGAACAGCTCAGCCCACTATCCAGTAGCTATTATTTAATCATAACCACCTGTAAAAGACCAACACTCCCTGTCCCACAAGCCTTCGTTGCATTTCTGCACTGTGCCACCTTAGGTACGGCTGCTCCGGATGAAGCCCACAGCAACAGAACAGACGCTTTGCTAGCTAGCTGGATTCATTGTGTTTCTCCCTCTGATCTTCTGACCTTGAATAATTGATGTGCCTCTCTTCTTTTCTACTGATGATAATGTTTCGACACAGGTAGCGGAAGAGCCAACGAGGAGAGGTGTGCTGCTGGGCCTGGTGGTAACAAACAAAGAAGGTCTGGTTGGAGATGTGAAGGTTGGGAGCAGGCGTGGCTGCACTGACCACGAGACGGTGGAGTTCAGGATCCTGCGTGGAGGAAGCAAGCAATAAGTAGAATCACAACCCTGACTTCAGGACAACAAACTTTGGCCTCTTCAGGGACCTATTAGGAGGAATCCCATGGGTTAGGGTCCTAGAAGGAAGGGGACCCAACAGAACTGGTTAATATTCAAGCATCGCTTCCTCCAAGCTCAAGAGCAGTGCATCCCTATGAGTAAGAAGTGCAGCAAAGGGGGCAGGAGACATGCATGGGTGAGCAAGGAGCTCTTGGCAAAACTCACATAGAAGAAGAAAGCACTCAGAATGTGGAAGAGGGGACAGGCTACTTGGGAGGACTATAGGAACATTGTCAAAATATGCAGGGATGTGACGAGGAAGGCTAAGACCCACTTAGAATTAAATCTGGCAAGAGATGTCAAGGACAAGAAGGGCTTCTTCAAATACATCAGTAGCAAGAGGAGGACTAGGGAAAATGTGGGCCTGCTACTGAATGGGGCAGAGGCCCTGGTGACAAGGGATATAGAGAAGGCAGAGTTACTGAATACCGCCCTTGCTTCAGTCTTCACTGCTAAGGGCAGCCCTCAGGAATCCCAGGCCCTGGAGATGAGAGAGAAAGTCTGGAGAAAGACAGGCTTTCCCTTGGTCGAGGAGGACCAGGTTAGAGATCTTCAAGGCGAACTGGACACCCACAAACCCATGGACCCCAGTGGGATGCACCCACGAGTGCTGAGGGACCTGGCAGATGTTATTACTAGGCCGCTCTCCATCTTTGAAAGTTCATGGAGAACAGGAGAGGTGCCTGAGGACTGGAAGAAAGCTAGTGTCAGTCCAGTCTTCAAGAAGGGCAAGGAAGAGGACCCAGGGAACTACAGTCCAGTCAGCCTCACCTCCATCCCTGGAAAGGTGATGGAACAGCTCATCCTGCATGACCCCTCTAAGCATGTGAAGGAAAAAAAAGTGATCAGGAATAGCCAGCATGGATTCACCAAGCGGGAATCCTGCTTAACCAATATGATAGCCTTCAGAATGACTGAATGGAATGACTGGCTGGGTAGATGAGGGCAAAGCAGTGGATGTGGTCTACCTTGACTTCAGCAAGGCTTTTGACACTGTCTCCCATAATATCTTCCTAGATAAGCTTAGGAAGTGCGGGCTAGATGAGTGGACAGTGAGGTGGACTGAGAACTGGCTGAAAGGCAGAGCTCAGAGGGTCGCCATCAGCGGCGTGGAGTCCAGTTGGAGGCCTGCAGCTAGCGGTGTCCCCCAGGGCTCAGTACTGGGGCCAGTCTTGTTCCACTTATTCATCAATGACCTGGATGAGGGGATGGAGTGCCTCCTCAGCAAGTTTGCTGATGATCCCAAGCTGGGAGGAGTGGCTGACACATCTGAGGGCTGTGCTGCCATTCAGAGAGATGTGGACAGGCTGGAGAGCTAGGCAGAGAGAAACTTCATGAAGTTCAGCAAAGGCAAGTGCATAGTCCTGCACCTAGGGAGGAATAACACTATGCACCAGGACAGGCTGTGGGCTGACCTGCTGGAGAGCCGATCTGCAGAGAAAGACCTGGGAGTGCTGGTGGACAACACATTAATCATGAGCCAGCAATGTGGCCAAGAAGGCCAACGGTCTCCTGGGGTGCATTGGGAAGAGTGCTGCCAGCAGGTCGAGGGAGGTGATGCTGCACCTCCACTCAGCCCTGGGGAGGCCTCACCTCGAGTACTGTGTCCTGTTCTGGCCTCCCCAGTACAAGGGAGACATGGAGCTACTTGAGAGAGTCCGACGTACGGCCACAAAGATGATCAGAAGTCTGATCCGGAGCACCTGCCCTATGACGAATGGCTGCGAGAGCTGGACCTGTTTAGCCTGGGGAAGAGAAGACTGCGGGGGGATCTTATCAATGTGTACAAGTACCTGAAGGGAGGGTGTCAAGCGGACGGGGACAAACTCTTTTCAGTTGTCTCATGTGACAGGACAAGAGGCAATGGGCAGAAATTGAAGCACAGGAAGTTTTGCCTGAACATGAGGGGAATTTCTTCCCTGTGAGAGTGACGGAGCACCGGAACATGCTGGCCAGAGAGGCTATGGAGTCTCCCTCTCTGGAGATTCAAAACCCACCTGGATGCAATCCTGTGCAACGTGCCCTAGGTGACACTTCTTGGGCAGGGGGGGATGGAGTAGATGATCTCCAGGGGTCCCTTCCAACCTCAACCATTCTGTGGTTCTTTTTCACTTTTGTCATGCATGTTTGTTTCTTTGAATTGTAAACTTCCTTAGACAAGGACTCTTTCATTTGCTTACATTTTCCTTAGGACAAGAAGTCCTCATCTTCAATTCTAATTTTGCATATTATGTCATCTCCACCTGCAACCCATCAAACCTTGACCTAAACATTTCCAGGGGCTTTAGTTTCTTATGGAAGTTTACAGTCCCAGGCCAATAATGCAATGCTGATAAGATGACACAACTTCAGAAAGTTATAAAAAATGTAGGAGTATTGATAAGTTATCAGATACTAAATTTCTGATCTTCATCTTGGCTGTATAAATGATGTCATAGCAAGCAATCAACTTTGGTATTCAGAGGTTGTTATAAGGAAGCATCAGCAGTTCAACAAGAAAGGATCTAGAAATGCCTAGCAACAACACAGCAAATCTTGTCGAGAAACATTTGTCCTGCATGAAGCAAAGATGTCCAGGTACAAATTTATCTTATTTTTTCACATAATATTTCAAAGCTAACAAGAGCTCACACTGATAAAAGAAAAGGAAGATAACACGAGATATTTCTGTCGTCATCTCTTAATGATGACTAAGCAATATGTGAAAACCTACATCAAAATGGGAGGTATAAAAAAATTAAGACTGACAATCAGAAAGGGAAAACTGATCTACATGATTTTAATCTGGGAAGTATATTAACTATGCTTATGAAAGAAAGGAAAATAGTGCAATGATATACTAAAAGAAGAACTGTGCCAGCTGAAAACCATCATCTCAGAGTCCATATCATGTCAACCTAGAAGTTTCTAGTTCCTAAGTCAACAGGTGCAGGATCATACCTGCTGCTTTCCAAGACTGTTTTTCTTGTTTCCTCACTGTACTGCTCGACAAATAGTCATTCAACCTTTCGGGAACATGCAGCTCCCACCAAATTTTATCTTCTGCACCCATCGTATCCCATCACTCTTACAGAGCCTCCAGTCAGCTCTTCTCTCTGGCATCTTGGCAGGGCCACTGTGCTCACACCCTCTCTTCTGGCATCTTGGCGCCTCACAGTGCATGAAGGTGCACACGACTCTAATTATTTAGGCTTCTTGCTGACTTTCCTCACTATGTTGTATTTATCTGTTCTTCAAGTCTCTCTCTGTCCTTTGTGGTAGACAGCCATCTTCCCTACATTAAAATGTTCTCCATTCATGAGATCTGCTGGCTGCTTTCTGCTTTCTAGCTGGCATCTTTCCTTGCCACTTCTTTCAGAGTTTCCTGGCTGGCATGCTCTCCATCTCCACTCTCTGTTATTTTGCCAGCAGTATTCAATATTTCCCAGCCAGCACCATTTTGCAAAAGTGCTAACAGGATCCTAATCAGACACTCAAAACAGGCACAGACACAAATTCCAAAGGATTAGATGGGTGAAGATTTCTGAAAATTATTTTTTTTTTGTAAAAAAATCAGGAAAACTCTTAACATATGTAGTTCTCCAAGCCTGCTCCATATTCCAGCTAGCTGAAAAAGCAAAGACTATTGCTGTTTCACAGCACATTTTACCATGCGAATTCAACCTTACTGCAAATAGTATGTGAGGGGAAAAGACAAAAGTTTCAAGACTGAGTGAGAGACAAGATGGAGGAAGGAAAAACAGTCTTTCCTGTAAGCAGGAATACCATTCATTCATCAGGGAAATACATATTCCAAACTCCATAGTGCATGCCTTTCACAGAGATGTACATGTTACTCTTTTTTTTTTTTTTTTTTTTAATCTTGACAGAAAAATGATGTGGTGAAAACTCTAGATTTCCACCCAGGAAATGGGTGGTCTGCCCTGGCCATCCCTTTGTGTTTTGTCCAAGTAAAATCCAGCTGCACAGGCAAAATGATGTCTTTAAAATCATTCAGTTTCACTGACAGCAATGCAAGATAGACAGACAGTGTCTTGCATATTTTATTTTTGGAATTTTATGACCTGTAAGCAAACGGCAAAAGAGAAAAATACTTTGATTAAAATTCACTACTGGCTTCGTTTTCAGTCATCCTTTCTATTAGTTAAAGAAATATTTTTTCTCATTAACAATCTTCCATCACTTGCACTCCTTATTTGTGTTTGAGCGGAGAAAAAAAAAATACAAGACCTCGCAAAATACGTATGGCAAATATTGCAAGTATTAAATGAATTGTATTCTGTAGTTAATGCGAGGTTTCTTTTCCCAGTGTGTTCATCGTGTTATGCAAGTATGGTTAGTCACCTCAAATGAACAGTTACTAGTCATTTAACTGTAAGTGGCAGCCATTGCAGTCTTTGTGCTACAGCAAAACATGACAGCTTTTTTCCTAACCCAACTCTGATAAGGCTTCAGAAAGCAGTTGGTTCAACAGTGTAGGAAGGTTTGACATTCCCTTCAAATGAGCGGTCAATGGAAAAACTTTACAAAAGTCCCAATCAATTACAGGTATCCAAAGTTAAGGGAGATGCTATATAAAGGAAGAAGGCAAGCAGTAGTTGAACAAAATTGCAGCATTTTACAATGGAGATCTCATTACAGGAAAATGCCCCAAGTTTCTCATATATACTACATCTTTATCTGTTACTTGATAAAACTAGCAGTAACCTAGTGTCTCATGAGGAATGATTTAGTAAAACAAACTTCCTGTTGGGATTCAGTTGAGAAACAGATACAAAAGATAAACATGTCTCTGGAGATCCCATTATTGATAAATTTCACAGATAAGGGCAAGAAACAGTTAATGGCTGAAATGCCTAGCAGTCAGGCATACCAACAAGCATTTTTTAAAAAACACCCTTCAAACCTCTATATTACATGTTTGGACACTTCTACGTTAGATACGGCACAAGGCCTAACTCTATCTTTACAGAAAAGACATTGCCCTATATAGAAGTATCTTCCTTTCCCTTTTTTCATGAAAGGCTCTTCTTACTGCTTAGTAAACATAAGAAAAATGGGAATTGAGAGTAAGCAAACCTGTCTTCATGATTTCCACCAACCCGTCAGGGTAATGCAGCAGAGGGGATGGAGATGAGTCAAAAGTTTTTTTGTTTGTTTGTTTGTTTGTTTGTTTGTTTGTTTTTTTGATTCATGTAACCAGTTCAACAGGTTGGATCAGCCAGTGACATGCCAAGACTTTTCTCCATGCTCAAGATCTTGGGGATGTACTCCCAGGCTGACCCTCTGTGCTTTCTGGGAAAAATGCAGTTCCATGGGGTACTTCTTCCAAAGAATGATTTCGTTAAAGGCCAAGGTAAGAGTTAGCTATCAACAGACTGCAACAGTACCTCCTGCTTTTTTTCAAATGTTTTGTAATGAGAATGAAGAGGGATCAGTTCAATTTACAACTGAGTAACGTCTAAGAGAAAGCAATAGTTTACCCTGGTTATAAACAATAACATTTTAAAGATTGTAATGGCATGCTCTGTTATAATTCATTACAGGAAAATGATTATTTTCTCAAATACTAAGAATGCAATACTAAGTTTGAGTGAATACTTTAATAAACAGAAATAGCTGCTAATATAGTATATGTATGTGTATATACACACACACGCCCCTAGAATATACGTAGTATAATGTGGTATATAGGGAGTATTAACTGTGAAATTTACAAGTCCATTGTATTTTTTCCTCTGTCACATATATCTTTTGAAGAATAGGGGGAAGAGTACAATATTGCACAAATGATTAGAGAAATAGTTTGACTTCAAAAAGATTGCAAACCAAATTAGTCTTACAGTCTCTCAGAGGAATATATTAGTATGTCCAAATGAATCTTTGCTCTCATGTTATTAAAACTAAGCAAACACACAATATCTTGTTTTCACATACATGTGAAACATTAACAAGCAATAGAAAGTACATCTTTTTTCAGACTTGTGAGTGTGACAGTGGACCTTTTTGTCTTAGTTGCAATCTGTATGTTTATATACAGACAATATGATTTAATAATCATATTGAAATAAATAAATTCAAGTAGCAATACTTAAAAACATATTATACAAATATAAATGAGTTTAAGTGGTGAATTAACTAATGGAGGGAGTCCAGTGTAGGGCTATGAAGATGATTAGGGGAGTGGAGCATCTGTCCTATGAGGAACAGCTGAGAGGGCTGGAACTGATCAGCCTGGAGAAGACTGAAAGGGGATCTTATCAGTGTCTACAAATACCCTAAGGGAAGGTGTCAAGGGGATGGGGCCAGACTCTTTTTAGTGGTGCCCAGCAACCAGACAAGAGCAATGGGCACAAACTGAAACACAGCAAGTTCCACCTGAATATGAGGAAAACTTCTGTACTGTAAGTGTACAGAGCACTGGAACAGGTTGCCCAGAGAGGCTGTGGAGTCTCTTTCTCTGGAGATATTCAAAACCCGCCTGGACATGATCCTGGGCAACATGCTCTAGGTGATGCTGCCTCAGTGGGGGGGGGTGGGGGGGGTATGGACTAGTTGATCTCCAGAGCTCCCTTCCAACCTCAACCATTCTGTGATTCTAGTGATTCTAAGATGTAATTTATAATCCTTTTTTTTTTTTGCTTTATATATGAACCAGGAACAAAAATATAAAACCAGGAACAAAGTCTAAAATTTATTCTGTACTATAAAGGTAATTTTGAAATCATGAATACTAACTTAGCCTCTTCATGTGTGTATGGACAATTTAAATTAATGGATCTTCAGGATAAGAATAGCTTTCACAGGCATTTAAATTTCTAAAGCCAACATGAAACCAATGTGAGTATCTGCATAATATTGAGCTATCAAAAAAGCAAAATAAAATAAATTAAAAAGCTGAAACAGCAAAGCATTCTATTATCTCAAAATCTGATCAAAATTATAACAAATTTACAACTTTGAATAATTATGATGGTTTGTTTTTATTTAAGTTCTCCTGGAAGATCTCTGTAAGATACACAACAAATTTCACTTTCTATTTTTATATCCTAGCAGATGGACAGTGACCTCAGTGATCCTTTCAATCCAAGGAAGTTTGCAACCCAGGAAAGCAGGATGTGCATCTGTTTCTTGCTTCACCAGTTTTAGCCAATAATATACAATATGCAGAATGCCAACACCAACTCCATCAAATTTTACTTTCTGCCTTCATTAAAAAAAAAAAAAAAAAAAAAAATCCAGTGCATAGTATAAAAATTGAAAGGGTACACTCCTGAAGTGACCTATATAAAATATAGGACCTTGATGCATAAGCACCAAAGAAAAATCTTTTTTCTAGATTATATTACAAAAAAAAGGGGGGAGGCTAAGGGGAAATGAGAAGCACACTCTCAAAGATCATGTTCCAGTATATGTTAATTTCAGATTAAGGCCAATTTTTTCTAGATCATACGACCAAAAAACAGGAGACTCTCAGTAAATACAGAATGAAAAGCACACTATCAAAGATCATGTGCCAGCCAGCACATGTAATTTCAGATTAAAGCAAATTGCATCTCCTTGGGAAACTTGGGACAGAAATCTATTCTTTAGATACATGAGAGCATCAGATCATGAACCAAATCAGTTCAAGTAAGGAAGAAATGAAAACGATAATAGAGTCTTTAAAAATCTCTTAAGGATGACAATTTAATGCAACAGTCTGACTAACATAAGAAGTTGTGTTTCTTTTAAACTGCCAAGACAGTCTCATAAATTACCCATATGTCAAAATGCTCCCTTATAATATTTTGGCACTGAAAAGAAACATATACTATCTCGTTCGTCTCCTGTGCATTAAATTTAGGGACTCTAAGGAGTCAATCCCCTCTCTAATAAAAACTTCAGATCAGTGCCAGATAGAGAAATTGCCGTTACAGAATCTCAGAGAAAAATTACTTCTCAGACTCCTGTGAAGTAAAACCTAAGTGCTTGTTACAACTATTTTCACAACTATTTTAGAACTATTTTAACAGTCCTGAATTTTAACACATTCACCTAACTACGCTTCCTTTGAAGGAAGTGTTTCCCTTCTGTTGTTCTTTGCACCTTTGTCTCCTACCACTGTAGTCTTTCAGAGAAATGATATTTCTTTGCAAGAGTGAAGTTGGGAATGTCTTACAGAAAGAACTCTCTGCTGTCACTTTTTGAGTGTCTTCATTTGAACAGCTCGAACTATTTAGTTTATTATTTTATATTTACACCTCTATGAAACTGGAACAGATTATTATGAATAATTGAGGTCAAAAGTGTCCGTAAGGCTTGGGGGAGAATACGCTGCAAGTCCAGCCCTCCCTCTGTGGGGACTGATCAGGGATTGATTTGCATGCTAGCTTAAACATGCTGTTAAAGTGCAAAGCCACCACTGGGGCAAAGGCAAGGGAAAAAAAAAAAAAAGAAATCTCATTCAATAAAACTGGAATTGAGAGAAGAGATAAAGCATGCGATTTGCTTTCTATTTCATTGTCAGAGTTTTTCAAAAACATGTTTAGTTCAAATCTGAGCACTACCTTCCAATCATGGATTTATCAAGTGTACTACAAATATAACTGTATATGCAATCAAGCTGTGACTGGCAGAAATCACTGTATCATGACTACTATGAATATTTCTCTCTAGGATTAATTTTTATTATCATTTTTATTTCTTTTTATATAGCTAGTATTGATTTGCAAGAGCTGCTTACATTTTAAATCACAATTATTTGGTTTTCATTTACAAATTCAAACAATGTACTTTATTAGGACGGTATAATGTTAATGTTTTCTCATTTTAACAGAAAATATCTTACTGTGCAAGATCTTTTCAAAGTTTGCTAGCCCTGAGCCCTGCAGGCTACTGGACAGTATAGTTTAAAATAGCAAGTTATTTACTAACTTCTAAAAATCATGGGCATGGTTACATTAGGTCTGTAACACCAGGCCATACCATAAGGAATTACTGCACTGAACACTTGTCTAAACTGCTTCATTATTTAGGAACTTAACTTATGGAACTGAAGTGGAACTAGACATTAAATACTGGGGTTCAGTAGATGAGATAGTTTAAATGGAAAGTAGGACGGTACTTTTCCATTTAAGTGAATGGAAAAAAGGTGAAAAGTCACTGTCTTTGTGTCTTCTATATATCACCTTTGGAAATTGAATGATACAGAGGCTAGAAATAGAGTAAAACTACTCATTCATCAGGACTGTGTCAACCTGTTCATTAATAAAAAAATTAATAGTTACTCCATCAACATCAAGGGGATACTATGAAGAATCATTCATCATTGTATTTAACATTAATATGTTTTGAACTTAAAAAGTAAAACACATGCTACATTTATGCATTTGAACTTTAAAGTTTTATCTCACAAACAACCTTGCAATGCTGAAAACCAGACATTTCACTACTCATAATTGATAGGCAAGTTATGGAAGTGAACCTCCATACAGATTTATTTGACTGTTCGGGTTTCATTCTTTTGGGGTGAGGGCTGCATGGGAAAGAGGCTGCTAAGTTACTTAATGTTTTTCTGCTCTCTTTTGTGCACAGCTTTACTGAGAACTACACATAGATTAGAAATTCACCTAAATGCCACTTCCAAATAGGTGAGATACTGACTTAGTTCAGCATGCTGCATCAAGCAATCAAGCAATTATAAACCTTTTACTGCTTCCTCTGTTCCCCTCTATAGGAGGTACTGTAGATATGATCTTTTTAAAAAATAAATAAATAAATAAAACAGCATCACCACTGAAGTATATAGCTACATTTCATCCTCTTCAAAGTCAAAGTAAGTTTGAAATGAAGGAAAACATTTTAGTATCTTTTAGGAGATACAAGAAAGGTGTAAAAAACCTTGAACAACAGATTGGATTTCAATTCTGTGCTTTAAATACTTCCACAACATGTCTCTCTATTGAATGGAAATTTAGTCATCAACCCAAAGGGTTTCAAATAAGACAACTGCTTCCTTACTTTTTATGCCTTAGGCATGGAAACTTGGGCAAAATAAATGGTTTTCATTTTATAGTTCTGCATTCAAAACTTTGCACAGGTAAGTCTTTATACAGACCAGTGAGGTACTCAGCTCCATTTTCTTTTGCAATCGTATCATAATTAGAACTGTATTTTACACTTTTCTAAGTTTTTCTTCATAGGCATAAATACATGACATTGAACTTTTTGGTATTAAAATAATGAATGTGGCTGAATGATTTGAATCTGAAAAATATAAAATAGCTGAAAACCTATATTTCTAGTAGAGGAAGTAGGAGAGTATAGTTGGAGGATATACGAAAAGCAGATACATCTCCATGACTGAGGAAGCTGTTCTGTGGTCTCTGAGATCTCTTTAGAAATGAGTAGTGGGATATTAATAGATTGTACTTGCAACAGTGGTAGATTATCAATAAACAAACTTCAAAATAATAAATTTAACTCATTGCTTTTAACCTTCTAACCTTTATTAGAATGAGAATGGTCAGATGTTGTACCATCCTTTTGACTATAAGCATGCGCTCTCTCTCTCTCTCTTTTTTTTTTTTTTTTTTTTTTAAAGTTTTCTACATTGAACATAACAGCTTGTGGAAAGTAAACAACCTTCAACTGCCTGAGGACATTCTAAAACAGTTGAATATATCCTTTGTCCTGAACTATCCAAAATGAACTGCGTGGATGCTCAGCACTCATACGTATTACAGATCCAGAATATATCATGCACTCCTAATACAGGAAATAACTGTTCATTTTCCCTTACTGCAGTCTTAACTTTCCTCACTGAAAAAGCTTCACAGGAAAACAAATTCATTTTTAATTCCCCTCTCTCTCACACACACACACACACACTCTCTCTCTAAATTACCTCAATAATTTTTTGTATAAAATC
The DNA here is from genome assembly GCF_028389875.1 of Rhea pennata. Classification (NCBI taxonomy): domain Eukaryota; kingdom Metazoa; phylum Chordata; class Aves; order Rheiformes; family Rheidae; genus Rhea; species Rhea pennata. Next base: position 926,913 of record NC_084670.1, on the reverse strand, counting down.
ATTCCCTTGATTTACTTTTGTATTCCTTTAGCAGATGCTATTGTTTGTTCACCTTTTTAGATATGCTGTTGATTCTTCTGATATAGGGAAATCTGTATTATTTTATTTATCGTATAGACACTGTGTTGTTTCATCTCAGTAAATGCAGCTGGAAACATGCTAAAGAAAGCATGCCAATTCTTTGTAGTGACTCCATTCTCTGTGTAAACATAGGTATTAAAGGAGTATAGATGGGAAATGAATCAATTTGGCTTTGGTCAAAATCACTTTCACTCACTGCAAGATCACCTGCTTCATGAATGAAATCACAAATTCATGTTCAACTAGAGAGGATACTGCTGAATTACAGTTTTAGCAAGCATCTGCATACAGATTACTAGAACACTGTTAATGAACACGAATCTTTTCTGGACCAACTTGCAAATTTATCAGAACACTAATTTGAAGACAGCTCCAAACTGAAAGTTTATATAGAATCAACATGTAGATTTTTAAATCATAGTTTCCGTACTTGCTACTATCACACAAAAGTGATAAAAAAAATAGTATCTGCTCAAGTCCTCCAAATGCCGAGTTTCATTAGCAACCAGAGGGAACTGACAACTGGCCAGATATTTTTGATGATGATTAAACACTTCAGGAAGGTATTTCTTTATCAGCTGTAATTGTCTGGGACAGTACATGACAGATGCATATTCAGGGAGGAGTTGAAAAGAATTAGCCAGAATCTCTTCAGAGAACAAAGAACGCACTAAATGACAAAGGAATTTAGTTGAGAGCTTCACTCCTTGATGCATGTGAACAACATGTTTTTACGGTCGTTCGTGTTTCTTTTACCCTAACACTGTTTTCTGTGAGTGGTAAGTTGAAGTGTTTCAAAGTTATGTTTGCCTTTTTAAAAAAAAAAAAAAAAAAAAAAAAAAACTATTTCACCAATACAACACTAATTTTCTATAACCTTAACATGCTTGCCACTGCTACTCGACGTTTTCTATCTCAAGTACTTTATGTTCTGCTCTTCTAGCAAGTTCCTTTTAGAACCTAACCTTACACATGGATGTAGTATTTTAAAATCAACTCTTTAGCCATGGTAACACCTCAGTGTGATCCTTTCCTTTCCACAAACTATTTGCTTCTGTTCTTGTATTACGACAAACCAGCCATCACTTCTGGGATGGCTGAACTGTCAACTGAATTAGAAGAAAAACAACTTAGGAATAATCTAGCAAAAAGGTGTCATATTTTATTCTTTCTTTAAAGTCCAAAGATTCCCAATTCAAATCACAATATGGTTGCACAAGCTGCGTAGGAAAAAATGAATAGCAGAGACTGGGATTGTTTCAAGTTGGAGTTTTGTTATCAAAGACAGTCTCATGAAACTATAGTCCATATGTCACTTGGTTCTGCAATGACTACAAACCAGCCTGGCTGCTTTGTAACTCCTTTCAGTTGAAAATTCCTGACCCATGTCTTGCAGTGCTACGCATAGGGCAATGCAGTGAATAGGATTAACAAAATCATCTATTTTGACCTTTAGACAAGCCAGGCCCTAGAAAAGCGCAACTGTGAGTCCTGAAAAGATGGCAATGCTCTTTTCAGAAGCCCATATTTAGATCAGCTTAGAATGACCACAGAGCTGCTGCCTCAGTAGTGCTCTGCCTGTATCCGATACTAAATCATTTCCAGTCAATCAGTGCAGCTGCAAAGCACTGCAAAAAATCCAAGACAAGATTTTCTCTTAGTGAATACATATAATAGTTTCGCTCTCTAATGTCAAGTCTTCTACCATTTTCTATTCTTATTAAGGAAAAATACCATATGTTTATCCAAAAGAAAGAAGTTTTACATTGGAAAATATTGAGATTGCTGATGAAAGTGTTTTATACAAAAATAGGCTGCATTAGAAATTAAGATACATGACATGTACCACATATCCATGGCTTCATCTATACTAGTGCACCATGCTATGGTTATGGAAATAATAAATAATATTAAACTAGTTTGCCATAATTTGTTCCTGACAACTTCATGTTGGTTGCTACCTCTTGTAAACACACATATTTAATTTGAGGGGAGAATTAAGACCAAGCTGACTTGTGTAGAATACTTTTTTCCCCCCTCATGCTTTCCCATCTGTGAATGCATAACTATTTCCTACCTTCCCATTCCCAACTTGGTATGTGATAGCTGGACTGAACAGATCTGGCTAGATAGGGCTGTGGAAGTCATTCTTCACATTTCTCCCATGTTGAAGAAAGGTCTGCTACATAAGCTTGACTTCTTCTAAATATTTGTCCTTTGTAAGTTGAAATATATCATTAAAAATGTGCTTTTATCTTCCTTCATATCCCCTTACATATTGCTAGTTCTCATTCCTCCATAAAGCATATTTAAATGTATTGCAACATTAAATATTGTGTACTGGACCAGCCAGAGGCAATATGAACAACAGATGTAATCTTCTGTACTATTCAACAAAACATTAATTTGGAAGTTCCTAAATTTCACATGCAGTGGAAACTATGAAAATTTGATTTCCATGAGCCAAAAACTGTATCTCTATGTTTGCATTCCATAAGCTTACTACTTAGACTCACTTGACAATAGACCATGTATTACACACCATCACATAGGTAATAGGGATTTTATTAAGCAGATAGAGGTCATAATATTTTAGTTATATATTTATACATAAATGTGTCTGATAAAATCCACATAGATTCATTGTTTAACCTTTATTTGAAAAGCTGAATGTGAAATATTCAAAAACTTGTTATAACAATAGTTTGAATGATCCCTAAGCACTTATAGAAAATTCTCCATATAGCCTACTGGCCTCAGAGAAACATGCTTTCCCTCATTCTTTTTCACATTTATGTTCACACACATTTCTAATTATTTTTTGTAACAAGTGTAAATTCTTCCACATTTCCCTACCCATATGTGAAAACCAATAATAAAAATTTATGTGTTTAAAATTACCTCTGTATTGTTCAGGAGTTTGTCTAGCATCTCATTAATAGTTTCCCTTCACTTTACAACTTTAATGAGTAACTCCAGTCTGGGATTTACCTATGACTGTCATGGGTGAAAACTGCTAACTAATGAATTATTCAAAGTAAATTAAGAGACTGAAGGAGTTCTCTACCTGTCTAAGACTAATACACACTTCATTAGCAAATATTTTCACCTGTGACAGTCACAGGTACCTCACAGATTATATTTTTATGCTCACCTGAAATAGATTCTGTCTATGTCCATGCTAATGTCAAACCTAGAGTTTTACTTCTATAGAAATTACATTAACACTGACAGTTAGTAAATTGGATCCTCAAGATTACCGTGTATCTTTATTAAACATGAATAATTCTAGGAACAGATAAGTATACCATTTATATCACACTCAAAATACTAGAATGTTACTTGTCAGTATTCCAACAGTGTGATTTATTACCAATACTATAGGCTTAGTATATTAAACTTTCTGACTACTTTATTTTTAACACAGAAAATACAAAGAAAGCTTCAGGTTTGTTTTACCTAATTCATCCTATGTCATCACTATGTGAAAATCTATGTTAGTTCAACAAGTTCATCTTCATAGTAGCTATTTGCTAGCCGTGAAAACCCATTCTTAACCAGCATTTTAATAGGATCTGAGCAGTAAAATGAACTTCATATAAACCTCTGACAAACTTAGACAGAAAATTCATCACAGTGAAATTAGCAAAAAGGTGATCTTTTTCAGCAGTCTTTGCCTAAAAACACTATGGGAATGTTTCTGTACAAAATAATCACTTTTACGTAACAGATTCCTTAGGGAGCTGAAACCAGAGCATAATGAAGGACTGCAGTTTGCTAGTATAAGATGTATCACTGGGGAAAACACATACTAACCTAACTAGCTCCATGTAGTTGGAGAAAACACATAAATACTTGCTCATGTAGAAGCCAAAGGTCTCCATCTTTATAAAATAAAACACGAGTTAAAAAAAAGAAAACTTTGGGCTTTTATATGTTCTACATTTGGTCCTGTATCAAAAGCGTTGGAATACATTGCTTGCTTTCTATTCAGTTAAATCTTTGAATCTTTAATCAATGTTTAACTGAACATATCAGTTTGAATTCTTTTGTATCATAAGAAATAGCCTTGAGTTAGAGGAAGGAGTTATTTTAGAGAGAGTAGTTAGCTGCATCACCCCAAGTCTCTCCTGCTTAGTTGCACAGAACTCAATAAATCTAGGGACTGCAGACATCAGATGGAGTTTAAGATAGCTTGGAGCTGTGACTGCCAGTCAAGTCTGCAATCTGTACACTTCATCAGCTATGGCATTTCCAGACAAGTCTGCCTAGAACCAATGCTTGCAGTGGTTCGGGTGATCCAAGTCGGGTGGTACTTCCCACAGCCATGGCTGCACTTTGGTGCACACCACACTTCATACTGACTAGCACTGCATAGTGGAAAGACCCAAAGGGAAAACAATTAAAGCGTATCTTCTCCTGTGCCCGAGAACATCCTCAAACATCCTGGTGCCACTATGGCCAGCACAGACATAGATTAGAACTGAGCAGCCATGGAACGTGGAGGTTCTGGCAACAAGTTCCTGAAACAGGAAGATGCTGCCTCACATTGCAGTAGTGCTTATCCTCAAAACTAAGTAAGTAGACATATCATTGCCTTAAATTCCTACAGAGAACATCATAAACACTTAATAATTGTAAAACTTCGAAACCATTAGCAGATTATCAGTCAAAATTTAGTACTTGAAACTTTAATGCAGTTTATTACATGAAATATTTTTTGATTCTTGATAGGTATGTAAGTTAAAGCAAATAAATTACCAGCAGCAATCAGCTAAATTCCTGTAACATGACAGCTCTGTTACTACATAGATTCTCAAAGGGTAAAAAAGTACTCTCAAAGACACTGATTTGCTCTGTTGTTCTTTCTCCTACTTGTTACCAATGCAGCCCGTCCAATTGGCCAGCTCAGCTAACCTGTAGCAGTAGTCTACACAGTCTGAATATTCAATATCTAGATAGGTGACAAAGCCAAAGCCTAACCAACCTTTTTTGATATAGATGGCAGCACGCATACCTTATATGATAGAAATATAACCGAAAATAAACAAACCTTTAGTCAAGGCTCCCTTAAAAGCAAACAAAAAAAGAGCCCAAAAGGAATATAAAAACAGAGCAGTTGTTACTGATCTAGGCAATATTTTCACTTGTAATATTTAATATGCTTATTTTAATAAAGCTGTCAGTGAAGTAATTATATAAATACTCTTCAGGAATACTGTATCAATACAGTAGGATAAATATACACATTGCCAGTTTCCAGAATGAAATAGGAACCAATCAAACTGTAATACAAAGGCATCATTTTGTTACTGAAAGAAATCACAGGTTCTGAAAAGCACTACCTTCCACAATCTAAAGATAAAATTGAACATTAAAGAAATCGAACTGTTTATGTATAGAAAAGATGTATGGATGTATGAACAGAGGACACAGGAACACACTGTTTGCTAAATAACTGTGAGGAAGAAAGGCACAAAAGTGTTTTCAGTTTGCTAGGTTGATTTTATGGGCAGCTCTAATCTGAACAGTCATACTTCACAACTCTGCTGCAAGTGCAGCTAAGACCAAATAAATGGCAACAATTTTTTGAACAAGTTCTGTAATTGTTTTCATAGCTAAAAACTATGTTGATGTATTCTCAAACTGATATTTACACAAAACAACTTTTATTTAGGTCATTAAAGAAATCAGTCTTAACATAATAATTAGGTGCTAATATAGCACATCTTGAAGAATTGAATTTCACAGAGACTCTCAAGAGTGAAAAAAGGTTTAGGTGCAGAAATTTTCAAGATAGAAAATGGTAAGTCTCTGATCTGATTCATACATAATGGGGCTAGTTAGCGAAATTTAAATTCAACAGAATGCTACAGCCCCTTTTGACTTCACTAAATGGAATGCTTCACATAACTATGTCAAAGAAAACAATCATCTTTCTGACAAAGTTTCTTAAGTATCCAAAATCTAAAACAAAATTTTGTACTAATTTTTCATTTTATTTCTATTTCATTAGCTCAAATATGAAATTCAATAAAAATTTCATTATGAAGAAATTGTAAGAATGGATCATATATATTGGAATTTCAGAGCAGACACTACTCTTGAGAAAGTCCTTTCCATGGAGCTGTTATATTTGAATTTACTAAAGAAAGTCCTACTCCAAATAGCTATATGTCAGTAAAACAGCTATGGGTTGAATCTTATTTCACATAACAATTTACATAAAATTAAAATTGAGTAGAAAGACTGGGACTGTAAGTGATATCTATTAACAAAATTTATCAACAAATGTAGTAACAAAAGGTCAAATCAGAATAATGTTTTGGATTGAGCATAAGAATCCTAGAATCATAGAATGTTAGAGGTTGGAAGAGACCTCTGGAGATCATCTACTCCAACCCCCCTGCTTAAGCAGGGTCACCTAGAACACAGGATCACATCCAGGCAGGCTCTTCATACTGCTTAAGGCTTGGAGTCAGGAATTATGATTAGATAACTTATTTGGACTTTTTCTACACCATAAGCCATTCAGCTGCTCCTAGACATCCTGTCACTGGACCCAGTAAGTAGCCAGGTCAAAGCATTTCTTCTGGAAAGGCAGCTAGCCATGATACAAGCACATCAGCAGGTCCACTGCTTCCTTTGATAACTTATTCCAATGGTTGATTGCCATGTAAAACACTTGCTTTCTGTTTTTATCAAGATCATCCAGTTTCAACTTTCAGTCTTCAGTTTTTATTGTGCCTTTCTTGTTAAGGCTGAATTTTCTGAGTTTATTTATTTATTTATTTATTTATTTATTTATTCGACATAAAACCTCTCTTCACCACAGTGAGGTCCCTTATTTTTTTCTGCTAAATTAACTGGCCTGAGTTCTTCAAGCTTCTCTATGTAAATATTTTTCTTTTCCTGCATAATATTTGTCTCTTTCTTCTGCCATCTTTATGGTATTGCATTCTTTGAGAAAACATGCACAGAACTATGATATTTCAATATCTCTTTCAGCAAGCTATTTGTATTCCTATTCATTATTCCAAATTTACACAACCTCAGGATCACATTAGTGGGGTTTTTTTGCCATAGTCTTACATTAGGACTCAACATTGCTCATTCACTGCTGTTACACAATCTTTTAAAGTCACTTCCTCTTAGTAAACATTTCTGTATTGTGTATGCATTGCCAGAGTGTAAACCCTGTATTTTGTTAGAATGGATCCAGATTACCAAGAGGTTCCCTTTGAGTTCTTTTCCTCCTCATTATATACTACCCCATCCACCACCGTGTCACTTTCAAATATTATCATCAACCGTTTCATATCAACTTTCAGGATACTTAGGAAAATAACAAAAAAATTGCACCGTTTCTGTACTTTTAAGCGTCCTAGTAGAAATATTTTTTCCTCCTACCCTTAGTGTTGGTTCTACATTGATGATCTTTTTTCAAATTTGTTAGTTATCCAGACCTTAATTCACTTAGCCTAGCCTTATTGACATGGCACCAAATTTGGGGGGTTTTTTAATAAACCAGAATTGTTATAGTACTAAATCAAACACTAATAATAGCTGGTGTCTGTTATATGTAGCCTTTCATGTAAATCTCAAAAAATGTATTATTATTTATTTCCTCATAAAACAACGCAAAAATATTGTTCATCTTTTGTTAATTTAATAAAAAATTTTGTTGGTTTTTTTTTCATTGAAGTCTTTTAGATAGTAGATTACTATAGAATAACACCTATAGATTGGTGATCTTCTCAACGAAGTCTTGCAGCACTTCAAGGTAACAGCATCCAATTCTGATGGCTTACAAATGTTTAGCTTTTGTAAGTCCTATTTAACATCTGCCTCAAAGTATTTAATAATTCCCAAGTGACATCAGTCTGCTTCTTTCCAAAACCAAAACAGTTATTTATTGAAAATGTTAACAATGATGCAAAAAGAGAGTCACTTTACTGTTTCTTTCTGGTAATGAGTCTCTCCTATCAAGACATGAACATAGTTGGGATCAGTTATGTTTTCAACATTCAGTTAGCTAAAAGTAGTACCTCATCATTTGCATATGTTTATAAATAATAGAATGTTAAAATGCTTCAGTAATCAATACAAACTCTTTTCAGTTGTCCCATGTGACAGGCCAAGAGGCAATGGGCAGAAATTGAAGCACAGGAAGTTCTGCCTGAACGTGAGGGGGAATTTCTTCCCTGTGAGAGTGACGGAGCACTGGAATAGGTTGCCCACAGAGGCTGTGGAGTCTCCTTCTCTGGAGATACTCAAGGCCCGCCTGGATGCAACCCTGTCTAACATGCTCTAGGTGACCCTGCCTGAGCAGGGAGGTTGGACCAGATGATCTCCAGAGGTCCCTTCCAACCTTACTGATTCTATGATACATTACGATCAAATAAAATTTTATATCTACCAGGAAAATAAGTTTTCCAATGAAATATGCATGACCTTCAACAACTCCTCCTCAAAGAAGAATCTACATTCAGCCATTCCTACATATAGTCATAAATTCAGCATTCATAAGTTACATCATGAGATTGATTTGGTTTTAGTGAATGCTGAATTCTGTCTTTCACTTACGCCGAACTATCACAAATAAGTATTTACTAGCACATTCATATTCAATACTCATTCTTTTCTTGACCAAATGCAAGTGTTTTTCGTCTGTAAATTCTATTGAAATTCAACAGTGAAAGTAATTTAGTAAATTAATTATCTTTTAGAAATACCACACGTCTGTGTCTACTCATTCAAATAATAAAACGTTTTTTCTATCTTCATTGTCTTCCATTCAGTAATTGTAAACTCAGGAGTTAAATCCATAAACAAAGAACTGTGAAGTGTAGACAATACAATAGGTCATCTCTGTCCCTGTCTCATCCAGGGCAGTGGCCAAATTTGTAGACATCAGAGAAAACATAATTTCACATAGAAATATTTAAAGATATTCATCTTCATGGCTGGTTATTACTAACTGATAATCTGAAGGTTAAGACAAGTAGATTATCCTTGATGGGAAGAAGAAGCTGGAACCAGAGGAAATGAAAGCAAGATACCAAGCAGAAAGTCTGAAAACATTTGTAGCAGCCTTCTGAAAAAAGGTAATACAAGATTATTTGTTTGTTTTTTTGTTTCTAAACCAGAAGGGAAAATAATTCTTTAAGCAAGTTGAAAAAGCCTGAGTAAGAGTTTTCACTTTGCAAGTCAAAAGTTAAATTTCAGAGATGTTATGCAAAAAGAATCAGTGAGATTAGTAATAGCGTGGATATGAGAACTAAGGGATACAAGTTCACGCATTACACATTTGTATAAGCAGAATAGTTGAAAAACTTATGAGAGACAGGTAGGAATGAAAGAAAAATGTTCTTTTTTTAAAAAAAACACATGCACTAGTTCTAGCCCCTTGGTAGACATCTACAAGGAGATTTCATAGGAATAAATGGAGATTTTAACTTGCAAATCCAGGATACAGATTCGTTTTTATTTTAGATGTGTATGTCACCTTCAAGGAGATAGCAAGCTAAATTTTCAAGAGCAGAGGGATAGAAAATGAGAGAGCAAGTTATGAAGGGGATCCAAAGCTTGCATCATTCCCACATACTAAAAGCATGGAAAACAACAAACAGAATAACAAACAGTCATGCTATACTTTTCTTCTTAAGCATATTTCAGTTTTGTTCTTCATGTAGTCTTATAAAGACACCCTAACTTGAAAAATTATTAGAATAAATGATAGAAATATTTTCCTGCATTCTAAATATTGTTTCTCCTCTTGACTTGACCAAGAACATCTGATTATCTGAAGACAGCAAGATGTAACAGGACAAAACATGTTTCACTAAACCAAGCTGACTGCAATGAAGCTTGAGCCACTAACTGCATTTCTCTCTCCCCCTCCATTCTCACTCTTTTGCCATATTCTCCTCCTCCCTGCTTCTCCTTTTTCTTTCTTGTATCCGGCCTCATAACTGCAAGCAAACTGATCTCTCACTGTTGTATGTGTTACATTCTCTCTGGGAAATCCCATCATCGCCCAGCACTTATTTTAACTATCACATAACAAAAAAAACATTGTATTGTGTTCCTGTTAGCCTCAAAGATGATGATTTTTTTCCGACATACTTAGTTGCAAATACATTTTGAACTCTTATGTAGCTAGAATACAAGTACAAGATACGATGTAGCAAGTTTTCCCAGTATGTTAAAAATTTACAGCCCAAGATAAATTCAATACATCCAATTCTATGTTTTAAGAATTTTGAAACTTTTAAAAAAGGATTTATTTGAACTAATTGCATCAGAAAAGAAAAAACAGAGAGATGCTATCAGTATTGTGAATTGTTTTCAGGTTCTTTTCTCCCATAAATCATATAATTATGAATTTATATTTAAATACGGAAACAAATTTGCAACCAAACTTCTCTTGAAGTTAAACATTAATAAACCTAATTATTTCATTATGGATCCCTTGCAACATCACACTAACAAGTACAATATCTTTATGCTGTTGTAATTGTTTTTTTGAATATCCACTTTAAGACTACTTTCAGTAGGAATTTGAATTTACACAGATTAACATAATAAGAACCACCTCTTTTCCTAAATAAATTAATTGAACAAGTTTACTAATTTAAAATACATCAGATTAAATAAAATTGTCGGATAGTTTCAAAATAGATGAAATATGGAGTTAGGTTACATTTAAAAAAGCCGTCATGCAAATTAGCAAATTCAGTCACTGAGTACTATTTAAAGCACTTCTTGGCTAGCGAAAATGTTTTTGGAACCATTATAGAAACTGTCTGCTTTTTGTTAAAGACGAGTGAATGCTAAAAAGTATACTCCCCTAGAACAATGATCATGTAATCATAAATCTTTGCTAGCTAAGGAAACCTCCATCATCAGTTTGCTAGGCTGGGGGGAGATGACAGCTACAAATAATTTCCTATATTGGCCAAATATAAATGGCCAAAATTATACTTTAATACTGCCAAGGGCACTTACTTGTTAATTGTTTGAGTGTTTCTCCTTATTATCAACTGATTACTCTAATTAATGTACAAGATGGCATTACTTTATAAATTGGTTGACATCTTCAGTAACAGTGGAAATTCATCACACTACTTATTTTAGATGAAGATGACTGATTCTTATCTAGATAAAACATAAGAATGAACATTTTTGATTCTATCACAAATCTATAGATGTATGTTATTAAACAGGATATGTAGAAAGACAGATAAATTATTTTTTTAAAAATAGATAAATAAAAATTCTTATCATCTCTGTCATGAAAATATTTGTGTTGATATTCTGCACTCAGCCAAATTTTTGGCTGGCAGACGTTGTTTGGATATAGTAATTTATCTACTTCTAAATCAGGAATAATGTGTCAAATCATCTCCAAAGATAGTAAACTTTTGCACAGAAGCTGTAGCCCAAAATTGTCAAGGTATTGACCAACAAGGCACAAAATTTGAAATCTTTCTAGTTCCTGAATATATGAAAAAGAACTTGCTCTCCTGTCTATCAAATACCCATCAACATTTTTCTATCATCTGACGTTTAATACTCTTCTGCCTCATTTATAATAATCCTACAGGACATATAAACCATGTTTTCTACTGACTATTTCAGGGAATTATTATCATTTTCTTAAGCTACTGAATGTCTTTAACATGTCAGGGCCATCTGATTTTATTTACTATGCACAATCACCATACATGTCTCAACCTATGAAATATATTTCATATTAATGGAAAAAAACATATTTATAATTTCTAAAATGAAAGTGTTCTAGGCAACATAAAATTTCACCCACAGTAAATGCAGTACATTATTTGCTACAAGATAACAACATTATTTTGTACTGTTACAACGTATTACCTTCCATCCAGAAATTCAGGTTTACAAAAAATTTTAAGAACCTAAATCTACCCTCCTCTCCCTGCCCCATAAAAAAAATCTCAAGAAGTTGCAAACATACTCTAATTTATTAAGTATCAGAAACTTTATGTCTATTTTGTCTGGTGGTTGTTCTTTCTTCTGCACTTGCAATTACTCAGTATTGTACCCCATAAGTATTCTATATTGAATTCTAACCTTAATGAGATAGTGGCTCTGCTTTGATTTATTGCAATAAACAGGTTAACTATCCATACGTTCAGTGAACATCAAATTATCATTCAGCATCTGTGAGCAACTGAGTATCTTCTCCCACTTGGTCAGTACTCAACTGTTTGCTCTATACTGTTTTGACTTAGCTCTTCTGTGACTTATGACTTCCTTAATTCACAGATATAAACGCACTAACAATCCTTAACTTTGTATTCCATCTTTTTACACCAGTACTATTTTCATGAACACCACAAAACAATGCTGCCTGTGATCCTTCACTTGGTTACTTGCTCATAAAGGTTCTAGAAAGACAGAAAATTTTTTGTGCTTACAAAAGATATAGTTTCTAACCACATTAAAAAAAGCATTAGTGAATCTTGTAAAAAGAAAATTTATTCTGATGTGTAAAACATTAGGAAGTATGTCTTTCAATGCAGTATTTCTAGAAAGATTGTATTTCATTAAGAAATAAACTGTGGTATATAAAATTCCTCCTTTCTTTTTCACTTTATCTAGCCAATATAAAAAAAGCAAGAATCAGCATAAACCATTGGAAATGTGATGTTTCAAGAATTATTTGAATTAAGTTCCAAATCTATATGCAGTAGTCAAGGTTATGACTGCTTCCATAAACAGAGTAATGTACTCCCTGGCCATAGACAATTTCATTATAGTAAACATTAATGCTATAATATATGGTGGGGAGTAAAGGAAGTAGGTACAGGAAACATTAACATGCTAGGTAGTAAAATTACTCTGGTATGAAACTACCTATATTTGGAAATACCAGGGATCCACTAATAATAATTATTTATATTACCACTTCAGTCATACTGGTATTTGTCAAGGAATGCACGCTCATTTGAAATATTTCAAACAACTGCTGTGCTCAGTGAGATAACTTACATGTACTTTATCACAGAAAGTGCTTTTTATACCTCTGAAACCAGGACTGATTTTAAATCCACCACTGATTCACGCACAACGATTTTATCGGTGACAAACATGCTATACTCATCTTTCATATTTTATACTGAAATACAAAACAATCCTGCGGTTTAATTTGCAGAGAATCGTATCACTTAGAGTCAAATTCAAGTAACTAAATTTTCACATCTGTTCATTTTTGCTAGCACACATTAGACTGCATAATTCAGATATACCATTACTATTAGTCATAATTTAGACCAAGCTCTCTCTGACTGAAGTAGTCTGTGAGAAAACTGCATTTTATATAATCTCCTGATAAGAACATGCAGTTGTGTATAAAAGAATTTTAGAAAATTCAACCACCATATCTATGCTAAAGACTCTTAGTTCTCCCTCCACTCCACACTTGTATCCTAAATCTAATTTAAAATTTTGAACAGTATTTGACATTGCATGGATATTTGCTTACTGGCTCAGAGAGGCTCTCAATTTTTCTCCTCCTTTTCTGCCCTCACTCCTTCATGCCTTCTCAATCCTTTCAGACAGCTTCAATCATTCTGCCTGTTATTCAGGATTATAAACAAAACTTCTCACTCTGTTTTGCGCTAATTTCCCCCATCCACAACACCACTGCAAAGATCACAACTTGTCTCATTGAGGTGGCTGCTACTGAAAATGTATTCCTTTACAGACTCCTCTCATGCACCACATCAAAATAAACAGCTTTTTTCCCCACTTTAAAAGTCCACATGGTCCATCTCCTTGGCTCAGTTAGTTTTCCCTGTAGAATGGCCCGTAACAACAGTCTTCACTATTCATATCTTAAATCCACTTCCAGCCAAATCCATGACTCCACAAGCTGTCCTTTATTCCAGAAGCTGGTGCAAGTTCACAAAGTACAAGTTCATCTACTGACCTGAAAGATGGGAACAAAAACATGATTCTGAAACTATCCAGCCAAAATACCTCAGAGATTACGATGAAGCTGTTAGTTCATTCAGTACATGAGGAATATTGCGTAAGAGACATTTTTTACTGTTGCATATACATATTAAAGTCTGGCACAAAATAAAACCCTCCAAAAGCTAGTAGAAGATATGAGCAAGACTTCACTTTCTCACCATTTAGACCAATAAAGACATCACAGACTACAGAAACCTGTTCAGGAAGCACGGATGTTTAACGCATAAATGAATAACTAAATACATTTGAGCAGCAGCCAAGCTGCTTCATTTACCATTTAACTTGCATACATGCCACAGACTGTTCAAGAGAATACAACCATACCTACTGTGGTGGACAAAAAAGTGATTTTCCCCAAGCACTCTCAAATCTTCCTGCCACCTATGCGCTATTCTGTGATGTTTCTTACCTGCAGCTATAAACAACACTGTACCATGACTCCCTATTTCCTTTTTAAGCTTAACCGAGAATATTTGCCCTGAATTCGCTATCACTCGCACAGAGAATGAGTACCTTGTAAAATGAGATTCCCCTTTCTTTAGATAATGTGGCTAGGTTTTACTGTAGTACCTATAAAACCACTCACATTACCACCTCTGCAACTACTACTAATAATTGCGTTTAGGATGGAAATTGTCTGCTTCATCTTTCAATTGCAAAAATTGAGCTGATTTTATTAATGGATATTCTAAATTATGTTGCACTAAGAAACAGATTATTGTTCTATTTATTAAGTAAATTACAGAGCAAAGAGGTTTACTGAAGTTATGCACATCAATAATTTATCAGAATGTGACAGAGAAAGATCTATTTAACTCATTGTGTGACACTACTCCTGTGAACAGCTGAAAAATGCTTTTGCTAAAGTTTAAAGAGGCTGTTCTTTGGCAGCTTTTCAGTAAGTCCTGCTCCAGTAACCAAAGAGAGATTACTCTTGTTCTGAATGAAAGCAGCCTTCAGTGAAAGCTGCAGTGTCTAATTCTGCCCTCATATACAGCACATGCATGCATCTTTCATTGTGCTCAAACTCCTGTCTCTGAGGCTAGAGCTAGACCTATGTACATTTTGTGTTCTGCATTTTATGGACAGATATGCAGAGGTCTTCCCTTCTATAAAACAATTAAATCTGCTAAAATCCAAATGAACCGCCACCCATTTAAAATGCACAGGGTTTGATGCTGTGCTATATGAAGTAAAAATCTGAATGCAATACACTTGACAGAATTTCCTACAGAAGATATTGTAAGGTTAGCCTAATGAATCATATTTCAAAGCCTCTGGCAGTACCAAACTGAAGAGCTAGAATCAACTATAATATTTTATGAGAATTTAATTTGCAGACTGTTTTTCATTTTTAGCACCTGCATCTTCACACTGCTAGAAATGTAATATACAGAAGGCTTATGCAAGTAAAAAAGTCAAAATTAAACATAATTAATTAGATTAATTTAAAATTAAGTTTAGTTGTGTCTAAGACACTACTAAAAAAGTGTAACTGTGACAAATGATATGTTTCCTTCTCTCATCTTCTACTACTCAACTGTCTTCAAAAGGAAAATTCAAGTACAATTTTCTAGATCATTTGTTCCAACCAAGGGAAAAAATGCTTATCATAATTAAGCTATCTTCATAACATATTTACTCATCAATGTGACCAAAGCATAGCACTTACAAACTGATGTACTCTTGATGATGGATTATTCTCCCTATAAACTTCTTACCTCTCAACTAATTTTGATCTTGCTATGTACTCAGGATGAAAGTAAAGTTCAGCAACTCTGCTTTACAGAGGTTGTTTTTGTTTTTTGTTTTTTGTTTTTTGTTTTTTTTTTTTTTTGATCTTGGCATTTGTGTGTGGCTTGTCTGAGTTTTCTTGCTATATACTGGGTGCTACTGGATGCTTTGGATCTGGATGTGAAACCATTGGACCTACTCCCTTTTCAAAGCTTCAGAGCTTACATGATCAAAAGCCTTGCTGAAGCCAAGCTAGACAAAATCCACTGCTCTGCTCTCATCTACCCAGCCAGTCATTCCATCAGAGAAGGCTACCAGATTGGGTAAGCATGATTCCCCCTTGGTGAATCTCTGCTGACTACTCCTGATCACCTTTCCCTCCACATGCTTAGAAGGGACATGCAGGATGAGCTGTTCCATCACCTTTCCAGGGATGGAGGTGCAGCTGACTGGACTGTAGTTGCCTGGTCCCTTCTCCTTGCCGTTTTTGAAGACTGCGATGACATCGTCTTCCTTCCAGTCCTTAGGCCCCTCTCCTGTTCTGCATAACCTTTCAAAGATGATGGACAGCAGCCTAGCAATGATGTCCGGCAGCTTCCCCAGCACTTGTGGGTGCATCCTATCAAGGCCCATGGACTTGTGGATGTCAAGTTTTCTTGAATGATCTCTAACTTGACCCTCCTCAACCAAGAGAAGGTCTTCCTTTCTCCAGACTTTCTCCCTGGCCTCCAGAATCTGAGATTTCTGATGGTCAGTCTTATCAGTAAAGACTGAACAAACGCACCATTCAGTATCTCTGCCTTTTCTGTGTCTTTTGTCTTCTGCATGCCTTCAAATTCCAATTAAAGTAATAATCACAGAAGAGCAAGGAGGTTTTAGAAAACAGCACTGTGCTGTGAATTTAAAGAGTAAAAAAGAACAAATAGCCCCTCTACATAAAAGCCTCAATGAATGTTAAATATTTGTCCTACTAGGAGATAAGTTTTCATTTAAAAAAAAAAAAACAAACAACATGAGTTCCAAAATCCTAGAGGGCTCAGAGTCACTACTGGTATTGTCCGTTCTCTCTGGACTCACATAGCAAGATGCGTGCATAGTTGGAACAGAATGTTGATATTTTAATTCCTAGCTGGAAGTCAATTCAATAGGTTACTTCATGGTCCTTCTGTCTCCAGAAACAACCCTACAGGATTTTCAGATTTAAGTAGGTATGCTGTAATTCAGTGCATCAACTTCTTTGGAAATATTTTTTTTCAAAGTTATGTGGACAGTATATAATATATTTCTCAAGCCATTGCAAATTTACACCCTAAAATGCATTACAAAAAAAATCCTAAACAGCTTAAACTTAACTGTAGAAGTTTTCTTTTTGGAGAGGAATATCATTTCTATAACATGAGAGCTAAACTTGTATTTCCCTGTTATCACACAACATATATAAAGATTTTGAAGATCAGAATAGTTTCTTATAATTACTGACTCACAATACCTAAGTGTCTAGGATTCACCATAAAATGAGAACTTTGATATGAAAGGCCCTTAATACTTGAAAGAAAACCTGACTCTAATAAGCCTAATTTTTTGCTATTTGTATTAGCATTTCAACCGCATTTTTAATATTTCATTTTAGATTTACTTAATAACTGTGTTGAAGGAGAATTACAGCAGTATAAAATTGCTGAAGTAGGAGCACGATTAGAATTTAGAAGTGGCCTGGTGAGTCCAATCACAAAAAGTATCTTAAGTGCAACAACACAATTTAACTTCCATCAAGGCAACCAAAAGAAGTAGCTAAATAGTGAAAGACTTTTAACATTTCTATAAATATTACAAATCTTAAAAGTAATTTTGCCAGTTATCCATTTAATTTCTATGAAAAATGCACATTATTCCAGATAAGTTATGACAGATAACAAACACATCAAGATAAATGCATATATATTACTTAATATATTATAAATCACAATTTTGTAAATATATTATACCATACTATTTATTTCTCACTGGTATGAGACTTTTCATCACAGCTCAAATATTTACTTTAATAGATAACTATTTCATAAACACAGATCCTAAAATACGCCAATTTTATAATGTAAGCCTTTTGAGACCTCTATACAGTTTTGCTCATTTTTTAACTGATGTAGTTAATCTGATCCAACCCCTCATTAAAAACTGCTATAATACAATACTAAAATCAAAAATAGTTAGGAACAGAATAACTGAAATAACTGCTTTTAGACCATATACAGATGCCCATTGAAACAATACTTTAAATAAAGCTGGAATAATTTACCTTGTAGAAAACACCCTAGCCTTTCAGATTTTGTGACTGAGCAGACCAATACAGAAGACTGCATTTTTATTTATTTATGTATGTTTGTCAAGACATCCATCCTCACAACTTTTTTTGAAAACTTATTGCTTCAGTTCAGCATATCAAGTTATTTGGGGATTTTACTGATAATTGCATCCAATTTCCTAAAAACTTTGGCCACTCAAAGTCTGAGTCAGCCCCACCTATAATTTACTTCAAAATGTGTTAATTCTGTTTAACTCCTTTTATGACAGTTTCCCAAGGACAGTTTGCCAATTACTGTTACAAATAAGCTAAAAGAGCATCTTATCAATCTAAAAATCCAGTAAACTTAGTCTAACAACTTCTACTCCTTCAGCTTACCTTTATTCCCATGGGAGAAATCAGTTTAAAAAAAAAATGCTCGCGAGTATGATTTGAGGGACTGAGATGTATGTAAGTATATACATTATTTACAATTAAAAAAGAAAATAAAAGCTCTCTGAAAGTCATATTACTTAATCATTTATCTTTGGTTAAATATTACATTTTACTTTCAGCATGAAAATACCAGTCCCATCACCTAGCACAGAACATACAGACAGCTGTACCAGCTATTACTGTAGATGAGTTCACATTACAGTGGTAGAATCCAGCCTTCTAAAACCAGTACCATATGTTTCATTTCAAAAAGACCAAGGGCAGGTAAAGTCTTCTGCACTCCAGTGCATTTCTCTACAGTGTGTCAATGTTTCAAGTCTTCAGGCAGAATGTCCCTGATAATGGAGATAGATGGGGGAGTGGGAGGAATACTGGATGGACTATGCTTCATGCAGTATGCTGGCATATTGTTTCCAAGGAGACTTTGTAACGCAGACAGATCAGAGCAGACTACTGTCCCTTAGAGGTGGAAAACCCAAGAACGCTGTGTGATTGCTGATTTCTGCTGCCTTCTTCTCACTTCAACTGCGGGCTTACTGGAACAAGCAGAAAAGTCTATATGGAAAAATAAAATCCATCATTTCCTGCTTCATCTAAAGCATTTGAATCTCTGCTCTATTCTCCTTCATACTCTCACAGGTCCTAGCAAGGAAGTTATTCTCCTCTGCTTCTCTGGTGTCGAAAGGAAGTTTCTGACCTTTATACAGCTAATTTGAAGAAAAATAGCAGTGTTTCACATCTTGCTGAGTCTTCAGTGCAGTACAGCCCATTTATTTGGGCTTCATAGTGTGTTTTACCTATAACTTTCGAAAACCTCACTGAAGAATCAGAGTCCACTTCACTAG